>NC_090238.1:1900000-2035000 GCF_024489055.1 Chanodichthys erythropterus
AATACTAAAACGTTTAACTAAAATTACAATGAAATCAGAAAAAATAAATATCAAATCTAATAATTTTTTTTTTTAACAAAATCTATAATAGTACCTTAATGATAAGTGTGTCAATCCCTGAAAAGCACTGAATTGAGCTCTCTTTCATGTGTTTTTGCACTTGAACGGTCAAAAAACATCCGTTTTGGCGAGTAAACTACAGTTGGTTGTCTTAAGTGAACATAAACAGTTTAGAGAATTTCAGATGTGTATCAGTGTATTGTTAGAGAAATGCTTACTTAATGCATTACAAATGAACTAAATTTGATTTTAGTCGACTAAAACTAGACTAAAACAAACAATTTCCGATGACTAAAATATGACTTAAACTAAATGGCATTTTAGTCAAAAGACTATGACTAAAACTAAATCAAAATTTGCTGTCAAAATGAACACTGCCGGCATCAATTCTACTAGGCTACAACGTAATTACACTTTCAAAATATTTAGTTTTCCCCTGCGATCTGTGTGTGAATGAGGCACGGCTGCAGAGTGTGAGTTGCTCCGTCTCACACGCAGCCTCAGAGGGAGAGAAATTCTCCAGTAACGTACAGAAACAGTATGGATAATGTCGAAACTTACCTATACAACGTTTGTTACCAAAATTGTTACCAGGTTTTCATCATCAGGAGGGTCCACAGACGTCCACACACCCCGTCCGCGTGCAGCCCAATTTTTGAGACCGCGTGCACGGTCCTCGTACAACAGCGCATGTCTGAGTGACTTGAGCGCTTGAAAACAGCCGTCTTTCTGGGCTCACAGAGAAAAGAGTATACTTTGAAAGGCTCGCATGCTCAACTGTGCGCGAGATGCAGCGGAATGTGTTAAATAAAGTGTACCCGGGGCTTTATGCCATCAGAATGGCAATCTGCTTGCCGCAAAAGGCAGCGTCACGTGTTCCACCACAACTGATGCGCCTGCCAATTAATAAGCCTAATTTGCAGCACAATCGACCGATGGCAATTAATTAAAAATGCCAAAAATCGCCCGATCATTCGGTCATCTAGTTTATATCTCACAGTTCTGAGAAAAAGTCAGAATAGCAAGTTATGAACATGCAATTGCGAGAAAAAAAGTCAGAATTGTCACGATTATTATTTATTTATTTATTTATTATTCCCTGGCAGAAACAGGCTTCCGTAAAATAGTCAACATTAAAAATAATGGTGATAAGATTTTGTGATCCTATCTGAAAAAGTAGTGATATCTATATCGTATATCACCCACTCTTAATATAATGTGTATATTTATTAATATTGTCTATTTTGATGTAGGCACATTAAACCTGCATGCAGAGCAAAGCCTGTTCTGAGCGCGAGTATGACTGGTTTATTCTGGTGTGTTCTATTTTTGGGAGTTTCCCTCAGTGAACTCTCTCCCTTACACATGAACTAAAGATTGTTTGAGGCATATTTCTCTGCGTTACTGCAGGGCATCGGCATCTGAGGCATGCCATCTTTGGTCGCTCTTGGTTTGTCCCCAAGAGTGCTGAGAGCCGTACATGAGTTCTGCTAGGAATCCTAGCTATGTTTTTTTTTTCTTTTTTCTGTAAACTTTCCAAATTAGGTTGCGTTTTCCAATGTAAAACCAGGATTCTCGAGTCCCCTGTGACCTCACATCTACATGAAATACATTTTTCTGGCATGATGGGTGACAGGCCTGTTTTCCTTATGTCTTGATAGTCAGTGTTTAATTTTGCTTCTTTACAAGTGTATGTTTTACTTTTATGAAGCAGACACATCCGAGCATTACGGAAGAGGATTAGGGCCAAGCAATAATAAAAAAATAAAACCATCTCGAGATTAAAGTTGTTAAATTTAGAGAAAAAACTTGTTAAATCTCGAGAAAAAAGTCGAAATAAAATGTTGAGAATAAACTCATTAAATTATGAGAATAAAGTCATTAAATTAAGATAAAAAAGTCGTTAAATTATGAGAACAAATTCGTAATTTAACGAATTTGTTCTCGTAATTTAATGACTTTTTTCTCATAATTTAATGACTTTATTCTCAACATTTTATCTTGACTTTTTTCTCAACTTTTTCTCGAAATTTAACAACTTTAATCTTGAGATGGTTTTAATTTTTTATTATTGCTTGGCCCTAATCCTCGTCCGTAGAGCATCCAGCGTTGAGATCTCTGTTCCTTGTAGACATTTTACTTCATGCTAAACACTGGGGCTGATTTTATTTTATATTATTTTTTATATTTATTTTTACATGATACATCAGTGTTGTCATGCATATTACATGTTCAGTCTACATGCATGAAGTGTTTCTATACAAAGTGACATTGCCATCTACTGGCCTGGCAGCAGAATACAGCGTTTTTAGTCATTTTCACGGATCCGTGTGAACGGGGATCGTTTTGACAACATTGTCGTCAACACACGAAAAACGCAAAGAAAAAAACTTTAATTTTTAGTACATGGTTGTCATGTAAACGTGCCCTCAAATTGATTTCCAGGGGCATTTTTACCTTTATGAATGCATTTTTTTATAACCTTAGACAGGGTTCCCTTAAATTAGATTTTTAAAATTTAAGGCCACAAAAAGTCTTAAGTCTTGTTTTTTACTTATGAGAGGTCTTAGATTTTAGATTTACCCAATTAAAACTGTCTAATTAGCATACATATTATTTTTTCTTTGTGGATTTGCTTGTTCACTTGACAATTTGCGGGCCTCGCAGCATTTATGACAGTGTGTAACGTACGGTCTCCTGCATGCGACAGGAAGAGAAAGCAGAAGAAAATGGGTAAATGTCAGTTCAGTAGCAGTTGTAAGTTGATTCTTTTTGTGCGTAGGGGTGTGTTATTATAAGCAAAGTCTATGATGATTTTGTAATTATTGTATTAACGATGTGCCAGCTGACATTGAGTTTGTCACTCACACTTTCATTGCATGATGTATGCAGTTATTATATGCCCTTAAAATTCAAGATACATGGGCATTTTTGCCCCAGTGAGTTTTTGTCTTATTATATCATATGATATGATGTAGTTGTATTACAATATCACACGAGCAAGAGTGCCCTTTTCCCCAAATCAGCATGAATGCAACTGTGATATTTATTTTATAAAAGTTAAATGAACAATAAGTTAACATTGTGTGTTACATTTTAGACACAATATTGTTTTGTTTTTTCTTTATTTCGCCGTCGAAAATTTCAAAATGATGAACTGCAGAACAGAGTGCAACAGACAAATGTTTTTGTTGTACTGACTGAATCTGCGGTTTGACAATCATTTCGTTCCTGAATGAATCAGTTGTTTTAACAAATTGGTTGAATGAATGAATGAATGAACTCATTAAGACAGTGATTTACTGCCACCTTCTGGCAGTTTAGTTTCATATTTAAAGTACATTTTAATTAAAAAGTTAAAATTAGAAATCATTTCATATTTAAATATTAAATTAAATTTATGTAGACAAATTGTAAATGCTGTGTAAATATATCAATGCCACTTCTGTGTCAAAGATGGATGTTGATAATGATTTGATTTGATTGGCAATAAAAGCCCTATACTGTGCTATTATTTAAAAAAAATTGCAGCAACACTGCTTGGATGTTTGCATCATCTTTATGCCAAATTCCTACATTTAAATTCAGTTAGTATAATACGACACTATATTTGTAATACTGAAATATACATTTTTATGATTTTATTATTTTTAAAGGTGCCCTAGAACCAGTTTTCACAAGATGTAATATAAGTCTAAGGTGTGCCCTGAATGTGTCTGTGAAGTTTCAGCTCAAAATACCCCATAAATTTTTTTAACTGCCTATTTTGGGGCATCATTAAATATGCACCGATTCAGGCTGTGGGCCCTTAAAAGCTGCAGTAGGTAACTTTTGTAAAAATGTATTTTTATACAAATTTGTTAAACCTGTCATTATGTCCTGACAGTAGAATATGAGACAGATAATCTGTGAAAAAATCAAGCTCGTCTGGCTCCTCCCAGTGGTCCTATTGCCATTTGCAGAAATACACCGCTCCCGGTAAGAACCAACCAATCAGAGTCAGGAGGAGTGTCTTAGCAGTGTCAATCAAGCTTGTGTGCGCGCTGATCACACTCCTATCATGCACACAGCCATAGTGCACAGCGTGTACAGGCATTCAAATTCAAGATTACCGGTGTGCAGCAGCTTTGCTTATGGCGGACAAACAATCCAGTTTCGTACGTATAATACCCCATAAAGTGCGTATCATATGCACGCGAAAAACTCATTTTGGCGTATATATTTTACGAGATTACAAACTCGTACCATTGATACGCATTTTCATGTGATCGGGCTCTATTAAGTCATGATATGCAGTTTTAAGATTTTTTCAGGCGAGAATGTGCTGGTTTAACGCTCAAATTTGTGGTTAATTGATAAAGATAGCGCCTTTCTGAAAATTTGATCTGACGTTGTCGGAGTTTTGAGATCCAGGCGATCACCGGACTCTCAGCGCTCATGTACCCAGCCGAGAGCAGCCTTACCTCGGCTAATCCTTCTGACGTTTGCCGCTGGCTCCGTTTTGGCTGAGGGCAACGTGACGTTTCATAAATTTATATATGGCTATTTAACTTTTGTATCATACTAAAGCGCTGATTTTGTACGCTTGACTGAATTGTTTGCTTTATTTCTTATTGTATATTTTTATACCTTTTATAATGCCTATTATTGAACATTAAAACTGACATTTAATAAAAAGAGAAGGTTGTGTTTTATGTTAAAGCCTATTTCATTTCATTACAGTGAAGATAATCAGAGTATGCACAAATAGTATTTCATTCAATATGTTTGAAATTTAAACGAAAAGAGGCAGGGTTGTTTAATATTTAGTTTTGTTATAAATATAAGCAGACATTGCAGATAATTAATCACTCGTTGCCTGAGGCTATTAATATGTTTTTGTTTGTTTCTTTAAATAAAACGAAAAGAGGCAGAGTGGTTTAATAACAAATTTTGTTTTATTCTTGGCTAAAATATACATACAGAGATAACCGGAGAAGCGAGTTATTTGCGTACTGTAACCGTTATATTATCTTACTAGCTATTTATTACTTATAGAAATAGTGCATTTCATATAGTTACATTACATGTATTGCAAAATACGTAATGTTTTGAGGACCAAGTTTGTAGTCAAAGTATGGGAAGGCCATAGTCAATGTAAATCATATTGTTGATGTTTTGTTCGTATCAGTGAATGTGCCATAACTGTTTATCCGCCGTCATCGGTGGCCCTGCTTGCTTACCAGCCTGTGCGTTCACGGCAGGCTCCGTTGTGATGGGGAAGAGCTGTGGAGGGAGGGCTGTAGCGCAGCAGAGAGCAAGGTGGAGTGACCTGTGAGTTGTGCTTGTTCAAATTTTCTGGCTAAGTCAACGTTTTCTAAAAACTCCCTACTGCAGCTTTAAATCGCGCGCTCCCCGCCCCCCAAGCTCTCGACTATAAAACAGTGCATAAACAAATTTCACACAGCTAATATAACCCTCAAATGGATCTTTACAAGATGTTCGTCATGCATACTGCATGCATGCGTCGGATCATGTGAGTATAGTATTTATTTGGATGTTTACATTTGATTCTGAATGAGTTTGATAGCGCTCCGTGGCTAAAGCTAACATTACACACTGTTGGAGAGATTTATAAAGAATGAAGTTGTGTTTATGAATTATACAGACTATGAATTATTCAGTTTAAAAATGAAAATAACGACGGCTCTTGTCTCTGTGAATACAGTAAGAAACGATGGTAACTTTAACAGTTACACATTTAACAGTACATTAGCAACATGCTAACGAAACATTTAGAAAGACAATTCACAAATATCACTAAAAATATCATGATATCATGGATCATGTCAGTTATTATTGCTCCATCTGCCATTTTTCGCTAATGTTCTTGCTTGCTTACCTAGTCTGATGATTCAGCTGTGCACAGATCCAGACGTTAATACTGGCTGCCCTTGTGTAATGCCTTTCATAATGTTGGGAACATGGGCTGGCATATGCAAATATTGGGGTCATACATATTAATGATCCCGACTGTTGCGTAACAGTCGGTGTTATGTTGAGATTCGCCTGTTCTTCGGAGGTCTTTTAAACAAATGAGATTTATATAAGAAGGAGGAAACAATGGAGTTTGAGACTCACTGTATGTCATTTCCATGTACTGAACTCTTGTTATTTAACTATGCCAGGATAAATTCAATTTTTGATTCTAGGGCACCTTTAAATTATTTTATTTTTAATGAAATGATACTTTAAATATTAAACTAAAACTGCCAGTAGATGGTGGCAAGTCACTGTCTGAATGAGTGAGTCATTCACTCAACCCGATTCATTCAAACAGCTGATTTAATTTAGTGACTGGCTGTGTCTGAAATCGCATACTCTCTAGAGTAGGTACTTATTTTGAACAAGTATGTACTTCACAACCACTAAAAAACTATGTTTGATATAGTATGAATGTGTGTAGCATGAGTGTAATCCGGATAGTCTCTCGTAGCCAGACCTTCAGTCTGGACTCCATGACAGCTTTCATTGGCCAAAGACCGCCCAAGAGGACATCTGACTGACATGTAACACAAACCAACCAATAGGTGTCATGTAAATCAACCAATTTGTACAAATGTAATAATCTATATTATTATGTCAACAGAACTCGTCAAAATAATGCTTGCAACCTTAAAAGTTTAATTAAATCAATAATTTAACTTGCATTAATGCATTAATTTAAGTTTTGGTAATACAGTAGTCTATTTCTATTATAAGTTCTTTTTGTTGTTTGTTTTTTATCCCACTGTCGGCCTGGGAAGTGCTGAATTGATCAGCTCATATCTTCAGCACAGGAGACGTTTATGTGATTTTCATTCTGGTGTAATGATGGCACCTGATGAACACTCCCTCGTTCTCTCTGCTGACCCATTTTCCACGATTTTCATGAAAGGCTTGTTCGCTCATAGCATCCCATTTGAGGTGGAATGCAGAGCGACCCTTCCCCCCCGCAGCCATCTCTGAGTCCTGACATCAGGATTTACAAATGACCCTGCTGAAGGAACCCAGGAACGGAAGTTTATTTGCTCTGCTGTGTTTTTTATGTTGAAAGTAACTGAATTCCTGCAGGGCTCTGGCTTATTTGCAGACCCAATTTGGTAATGAGAAATGCTTTTTTTTAATTTAAAAAATGCATTTGTGGGTTGCCCACCCTCGTTGTGCCCGGAGGAATTCTGTCATTTTAAAGCTGGACCGTTATTCAGCCGCTCATAGAGCCGCCGTCGAAGCCCTAGTGACTATTTTCAGAATTAAAGAATAAAGTGAGATGCGTGTTTTTTTTCCGCTGTGAAGCTATTTTAGGTCATGCCGGTCAGAGCAGTTCCCACACTTACACCATCAAACTTCTTCAGTGCTCTCTGAGTGTCCTACACTCTTTATTTCATCACAAAGTGTAAATATATTATCTTCCAGCTCTTTATATAAAGTTAAATATATATGTACAATACTGGTCTAAAGTTTGCAATAATAAAGATGTTTTGAAAGAAGTCTCTTCTGCTCACCCATGGCTGCATTTATATGATCAAAAATACAGTAAAAACAGTAATATTGTGACAATTTTAAATTCATTCATTTCACTCGGCGGCCATCTTTGAAACGCCTGCCAGGCATGCAAATGCAGCTCCTTTCTCTTTGAATGGGTAAACATCAAATTCTCCGAAACTGATCGCCAAGCTTTCGAAATCACCAATGAAATCTGACAGCTTCTAACGACCGCTGCAGTGATGCAATGTCTTTACCAATTGGCGATTGGCTCTTATTTAGGAGGCAGGACTTATTTCACCATATATTGCGTGTTGCACTTTCTCCCATTTTCGGTAATAAAAGTGCACCATCTTTCTATATATAAAGTCTTCACAGTCATGATAAAGTATCAGAAGATGCGATTGGTGGTATACGCCTGTCTTTCGTTTGCCTCATAGCAGTCATTTTAAAAAACAATTAAAGGGACCATATTATCTTGTCTTGATGTTGTTTTTGTGCTCTACTAGATTGAATGTTGATTATTTTCCTCATATTCTCCATTGTTGCAGCTCCTCTCTTCCCAGTCTGTCAGTAACGCTCTGTTTAGTTCCTGTCTCTATGAAGCCCCTCCTTCTGAAAAGCACAATGTGCTCTGATTGGTCGGCTGGACCAGTGTGTTGTGATTGGTCATAAGGGAAATGTCCCGCCCCTTACCGTAACCGCCAGTTTCAACACACTACTAACTAACTCAACCAGGCCCCGCCCCTTTATTCTGCGCATGAATTATTTAAATGAGAATTATTATTGTGAAGAAACTCAAGACTACAATGGAGGTGTTTCAGGAGTTCAGAAACACTGATATAGAGAAGAAGAGAAGACTTTTTCATGGTCAAACAGCAACATTACACACTTAAAAAAAGCATAATAGGACCCTTTTAAGCTATGATTTTGGCTACATGACCACACCTGAAATATTAGTACATGTACCTTTGAATATCTGAGTTAATGTGAAGACACACTGATTGTTCTGCTGTGAATGTACTGATGGTGTGTGATGAATGTGTGTTTGATCTCAGGGTCCTCCACCGAAACCGGCCCGTCGGCAGGGAGGATGGGCGGAGGAGAGCACAGGATCCGGATCTGCCAAGTGAGTACACACCTGAGACACACACCTGAGATACACATACGTTTCTCATGTTTTGCTTTTCTAAAAGCCCACACTGTTCAGGGTCCTGTACCATTATGGTAGTTGAACAAACTCAGGGTTATAGGATTAGTTTTGAGTTGACACAATCAAACATCTCCAATCTGGCTTTGTTTGTACCATGATGCTGATCATCAACTTTCTCTGTCAACTCAGGCTTTTTGGAGCGCGTGCACATGAATCTGTGACATCAGTGGCGAACAGCCAATCACATGCCTTGCAACATGATAAACTGTGATTCACTTCTCGCGAGAGAGCCAGCGCGATTCAAAACTCTTTTGCTGAAAATGAAGAATTTAAATGCATTTACACTAATGGAAAATACTTGTCTGTGAAGGAGGACAAATAAAAGAAATGATCTTTCAAGTGAAAGTTGTGAAGTTAGTTGATATAGTTGATATATAGCGAAAGAGACTCAAACTTGTCAGGTCACATGACATTTAAAGTTTAGCTTATTTATATTACATATGATCTGTATATATATTAATATTCATTAAAACATAAATGCCTTATAAAAACTGTTAAACTAAAATTGCCTGTGTGTAATGGATTAATAATATAGATCATATAATAATTATAGAAATGATATCTAAATAATAAAATTATTCTTTTTTTTTTGCTGCTATATCGTGTCTTTAATTTGGAGGAAGAGAAACTGGAGGAGTGACTTTATTGCGTTGGATGTGTCAGTGTCAGTTTGCTTGCATCTGATTGGCCCAATTCCAGTTTGAGATCTCTAACCCAGAACATAACCTGCCCCGGAGCAGGTTAGCCGTGGGGCGTAAGTTACTATGGAGATGAACACCGCTAAAAGCCAAGTCACTTTCATGGTACCTAAAACCCAGGATTGCCGCAAACTAATCTGAAACACCTAAGTTAATATGGCTTCATGGTACAGGCCCCTGTCCTTCATCTAGTCAACAAATAAATAGAAAATAAAATGCAAAGACTTGAAAGAGTTCCACACACGGTCTTCGCTTGCAATGCTTTATTAAACAGCAGTGTTTCAGTCCAGCACTTTATTAAACAGATAATGGGTAATCCATAATTTACTATATCAATAAGAAATAGTAATAATAATTACTACTCTTTCTAGTCTCTGAAACATTGTATTACTAACACTTCTTTGCCTCTTTAAAGTGAATCGCTTATTTGTAAGTCGCCTTGGATAAAAGTGTCTGCTAAATGAATGACATAAATATACATTTTGTATTGTTTTTTATATATCAGAAAGGAACTTGGACATGCATTACATGTGAGATGTGTTTGCAATCCAACAATTATTGCAGAATAACAGAGTACACATTTATGCCTTTTAAAACATCTCTCTCTTTTTTCTCTTCATTTTTGTTATAAATGTGTTTTTGTTTTCATCAGTGTTAATATCCTCTTATCTCTCTAATCTCATTTCTTATTTGGATTTTTCATCTCACTAAACTGCTTAAGTTGCATAAAGAGAAGTTCTCGTATAGCCGTAGTTGGTCAAATGCTTTTCTTTTTGGAGAGGGTGGAGGAGTAAAGTACCGTGAATGATTTTTGGATGTAAAACATTTTTAATAAATTATACTGAATCCTACATCAGGATTTGATGTGGACCCCTAGAATTGCTCCCTCTGTTTAGAGGAGAAACGGCAAGCAATGACCGTCAGTCGCCACATGATGGCATCATCTCCTGTTAAATGTGTTTCACTGGAATGACCAAAATGAACATTATGTCACTCCTAATGGCAGCATTTATTTTAGTATTTCACCTGTAAAACTCTAATGTAAGAAAACACAAACACCTTATGAAGTCTCTGATAAAAATGCTCCTCAAATACATCATTCTGAATCCATTCAATTCAACTGCAGATTCTGAATGTACAATGAAAAAATATTTGGTGTAGAAATTGCTAGTAAATTTAACAAATAATTACAAAGAAGCGGCACGGAACACATTGAATTCAACATGAAATTTTAAAGTAGAAAGACTGGAATAGTATTTTCTTGTGAAAAGAACTCCAGTCTTCAAAAATAATATAATGTACAGTGTAGATGAACCCTGAAATCTGCATTGCATTTACATGTGCATCATATGTACATTTAATTCCAGTGTTAATATAATGATGAGATGTTTGAATCTTGTCAGAGAATCAGCTGTCAGCAGAAGTAATATATGCCAGTAAAGCTCACGTTGCTAAATTTATTTAACAAATATGAAGATGCAGTTCAAAATTAGTTATTTGATATAAGTACTCTCAAAAAGCCACTTTATATCATATGACACAGTGATTTTCATGCTAAATACTTGGTAAAATCACCATTAAAAAAAACAAAAAAATTTAATATCAATATTTTTAATCAGCTTTATACTCACAGTCTCTATACTGCACATGTATTTTTAAAAAATAGAAAGTGAATCTTTTCCATGATAATCCACTTCAAAGGTTGTCCACATTCAAAAATTGGGGTCAGTAAGATTTTTTTGAAGGAAATAAATAGTTTTATTTAGCAAGGATGCATTAAATTGATCAAAAATATAATTTAAAAGATTCTGTTTCAAATAAATGATGTTCTTTTGAACTTTCTATTCATCAAAGAATCCTGAAAAATAAAATATATGACCGTTTCCACAGAACTCTGAAGCAGCACAACTGTTTTCAACATTGATAATAATCATAAATGTTTCTTGAGCATCAAATCATCATATCAGAATGATTTCTGAAGGATCATGTGACACTGAAGACTGGAGTAATGATGCTGAAAATTCAGCTTTGATCACTGGAATAAATTACACTTTACTATATATTCACATAGAAAACTGTTATTTTATATATTAATAATATTTCACAATTTTTACTGTATTTTTGATCAAATAAATGCAGCCTTGTTGAGCAGAAGAGGCTTATTTTGAAAACACACCACAGACTTTAAAAAAAAAAAAAAAAAAAATAGAAATTTGCATTTCTAATTCATTTTCATGTAAACATGATCAAGTAATGAGTAAAAAATGCATGTTAAAATAGTGGCTGATATCACTTCCGTTTCATGCTTCATGCTGTAAATAGACAGGTCAAATTCAGTAGTTAAAATGCATATGGAAAATGTGCATATGTGCTCAGTATACAGGAGAAATTAAAGTGCACTCTCAAAAATAAATGTATTTATTGGCATCAATGGTTCGATAAAGAATCTTTAACTTCCAAAGATTCTTTATAGTGGAAAAAGATTCTTTACTTTATTAAAATGTTCTTTTCACTTAGAAAAAATGGTTCTTTTTAAGAACTCTTCACCTAAAGGTTCTTTGGCACACCTAACATTTTTCTTCTATGGCATCAAACCCCTTTTGGAAGCTTTATTTTAAGCGTGTATGTTAGCATGCTTTTCTGATCACATCTATTGGCTCAGAATGAAGCAAACTCTCCACGTCTCTCAAGAAAGGTCAAAGCGTCACTTCTGCACGTCTGCCAAACTTATCTTGATTCTCTCGACTGGGAGGTGTTAAAGGGCTTCTCGACGCATTGATTCTCCTTCTAAAACAAAGTAATCGTCCCCTCTGAAGAAGACAAGGACTTTTTCTTCATCTCAATGTCACCCCTCGTGCTCAATCACCGGCGCTCTGTTCCCACTAATCCCACAGCAGAAATCCCGGGATTTGCAGATCTATCACTCCTAATTGACACTAAATGATCTGTCAGTTTATTGATGAACCTTTGAAGCCAAATTGTCACAATATATTTTATCCCGAACAACTTTTTCTAGACCGTTTTACCATGTTTATCGCGCTGCGTTACACGGGTCTTAATGGAGAGCGCCGTAATGAGAGGACAGGCCGCGTGTCAAGGGCTGTACATGGCATGCTAACACCCGTGATTATCAGCATCTGCCTTACCGTTTACACACATGAGCCAATCAAAGCACACAGAAAACACTGAAGTGCCATAGTTGTCATATTTATGTGACCTTTGTTTTGTCTCTCATTGCCCCTAAATGTTAAAGTCTGCTGAAATCTTTATTATTCCAGCACAGTTTGACACAGATGTCATATATTGTGCTGCATGATGAACACAGTCCAATCTCAGGATCCATTAGGTGGCGCTAAACACCAGCAAAACACCAGTAGGATTCTTGTGCATCACGTTTAAGCGTGTAAAGCCTGATATATGGAGTAATAGTAAAAAAAAATCTTTTTTTTTTTTTTTTTTAATTGGACAGTTTATTGAATGTTTAGACAAAATGTATATAAAATATGCATGTGTTTTTTGAGTATCATATTTGATGCATCAGGCTTTTATGGCTCATATAGTCTGATATAGTGAGAATATGGAGGAAAAAACAGCTCAGTTTCATTCAGAGGATAAAAATGAGAAAATTTGGTGCAGATGCTGATATTAATATGAACAGAAAGTAAGATGAAATTCTGATGCATGTAAATCAGTGAGATCTTTATAACAGTATAGCAGATACTTACATAAAATGCATATAAATATCTTGTATAGTATAAGAATATCTGCCAATAATGTGTCTCAGTAAGATGATATTTAAATAGTTTTATGATCAAATCTCTAGTTTTAAAACATATAATGCAATGCAATACAATGATGACTGAGAGATGAACAATAAACCTTCAGCAAGAGATGATGATCATATTCATGATTTTTCTATAAAATGGTGTCTGGATAATCAAGTAAACCGAAGCTGCTTCAGTCCAGTTGAAATATTACTAACAATATCAAAGATATTCTTACGTTTACTTGATAAAATCAGTGCAGATTTCACAGCAGAAAGACACGAGCTGAAGGAGGACGTTTGTACAATTATGCTAAAAGATCTTTATCTTGATAAAAAAAAAGTGTGCAACAGGTTTATCAGCAAAGTTTTGATCATTTAGAGACATTAGAAATGTGTATCAAACATGAAACAGTAGCTTCATATGGTTAAAGCTGCACCTGCAATAAAGAATATATTCTATTTTCTAAAACTCTGAAAATTATTATTCACCACATTAAAGTATAAAAATGATTTTTATTTTAAAATGAAAGGTGATTAATTAATGCTGTTTAAACTCTGATGAGAGGATACAGTCAGCAGACACAGATACGCACACCTGGAGTGATTGAGTGAATTAGACGAGTTGTGATTGTGACGGCTGATTGTTGTAAGCTTTGATTTGTAATGTCCTCCACAGGTCTGGAAGACGGCTGGCGGCTGAAGAGCTGGAGGAGTGAGTTCACTACGTTTACTGTCTTTACTTCCTTCATGATTCAGTTTAGTGATTAGGAACACAAATCTTAAGAAAAGGCAATGTTTGTTTACGCTCTTGATTTAAGGAGGAAATTACCGTCATATTGAAATTGTCCTTGGTTAATGCGAGAACAATCACTCTGATTAAAAGACATGATGATGGAGTTTACACATATAACCTGTGGTTAGGGACTGGACGACATGTCACATTCACAATATATTCACAATGATTTTACTGACAGTAGAAAGCTATGCAAAAGTGTGATTATCACAGTTATTTTAATGCACGTTTCCTAAAGATTGCATCATTACACCAGTTACAATAAGGTTACACATTTGCAATTATGCTTTACAATAAGGTCACTTTCATTAACATTGTTTCTTAATATTAGTTCACAATGCATTAAATAATGTTAACAAATACAAATAAAAATGTATTAGTAAACACTGAGATTAACATTAAGATTAATAAATGCTGTACACTGTAAAAAAAATATTTTCATGATTTATCACAACATTTTTTCTTAGATAATTAATGTGGTTCAGATTACCTAATATTTAGAGTCTCTGTCGATTAAACCAATCGCTTTCATTGTATTAACTCAAATTTTTAATTTATACATTTTTAATTTATTTATAAATGAACTCAAAAATCTAAGGCAACCAGGTAACTTACTTTTTCAATTCTTTTTTACCATGTAGAAGTGCTGTTCGTTGTGCATTCATGTTTACTAGAGAAGTTAACTAATGAAAACTTATTGTAAAGTGTTACTAAAACATTAAATGTAAAGTATTTAATTTCTGCGCCACTAGCAGGACCAAACGCTGCAAACCAAATGCGAAATAATAATAGCTTCCTGAACACCATTTAATGTCATTATTTCTTAAACGTTTCTTCTTGCATTCAAACTTTTTGAATCTATTTGGAAATATAATAATACATCTTCTGATTTCATTCAGAGTAAATGCATAAATATTGAGGTATCTTTTTTTATCTCTAGCTATGTCTCCCAGATCTAGCCGGACACTGGACAGATAGATAGATAGATATATATATGTGTGTGTGTGTGTTTTGTATTTGTCCCTGATCTCTTTTGTTTAACATGATGTCTGAAGCCGGCGGCTGAGGCCACAAACCCCCGAGGGCTCCGACAATGAAAGTGGTGAGTAGATAATTCCCCGGAGCTCTGCTTCACTTCAAACACATTTACTCCACCATGAAAACTGCCTTATGAAATTCAGACAGAACTGAAGCTAATGGCTGCTAATTTATTGTACGACATTCCAGAAGGGTGCTGGATAAAGAAGCTTATTCAGTGAGCTTCCAGCTGCTGTGATTGATAAATTATTACACATTCTGAAACAGTATTTCATGACATACACCAGCGACAAACACCCTTACATTAGGTTTAAAAGACCCGGTAGCTTATAGCACAAAAACACGTGATCTTCAGGCCATATGCTGTGCTCATATATGATAAAGAGACCTTAAATTATTAAAAAATAGAAATTGCTATTGGATACAGCTGCCAGAATATTCAATAAACTACATCCAAATACATCACTATGCATAATATTGGCTTTTTTAAATTTATTTTTTACTGATTGAATGTCAAAAATAGACTAGGCAAATTTGATAACAGAAAATGAGTTGTTAGATTTAAGAATTGAAGTGTCCAAATATCAACAAATTAACCAGCCTAATATTTTGGTCAGTTAATAGTATTGTTAATATACTGATTTTAAGTACTAAAATACCTAAAAGTAAATAAACTGCTAAAACTATACAGACATTTAAAAAGCAAAACAAAAAACTAATAAAACCGACAAAACAACACAACGAAATACTAAAACTATTTAAAAACTACTGGTATATCAATGATATAAACATCAAACTCTTAACTAGTTGGTGCTTATGTGATAATAATGTGATTATTATTCTCATCTGTATCAGTAATTTATTCATGTTATGCATATTAAAAGGCATAACTATCATACATACATTCTTATTATCAGTCATAAAAAACCATACTGATCTCAGAAATGATGCTCGACATCATAAGCTCATACACTGAATATGATCCTTCATACTCTTTCCTATGAAAGTTGCTTGAACTCATGAATAAATAAGAGACGTGACACACGACTTTTTGATAGAATCAGCATCAAAAAGTGGTTTCTGGTACACGTCAGTGTCTGTTCCCTCTCGACCTTGTGTCACAGGTCGTATCACGACCTCATTAAAAAAAACGTTGTTTTCTCTCGCCACTTAATCTTGGCGTTTGCATAGTGAGAGCTTTTCCTCTCTGCGCTTCACATTGAACTCGGGCAGAATTGTGTCGATGGTGCATTATTCGGCGAGATGCAGGGAGGGGCGGAAAAGTTCAAATCCAGTAGACTGTTTGCGAAGGCTGGACACAGAGGCTTTTTGATGTCATTGCTCTAAGACCATTAAATTTGACTGCGGGTCCGCGGGGGCCCGAATCTGCTGAACGCGCTGCTTTAGAAATGAGGGGACAGTGTCACCTCGCGCTCATGAATATGAAGCAGCGCTCGTGCGCGCCTGCATTTATTTGTATATCAGGAACACAGATGAATCTTGTCAGTGACTAAACGAGGCTGGCATTTTTAATTAGCTTTAATTAAAAATGAGAGAAAAGGAAGAAGTTATCAATGTAGGATAACGGGGCTTGTTATGAGGGTCAGTGAGATGAAGTGAACGTGGCTTTTGTGACAGGATTCAGAAACGCAAACGAGGATGGAAATCTGGGAGTGAATTAAAATTGGCCACGTTTATCTCCTTGAGACTTGTGGAGGGGTTTTTTTAGGGCATCATGGGTTCTGTTCCTGCTTTCTTTTTTGTTTTAAGATACTAAGGCAGCTTTTTGAAGAGGGCAGATTTTAATAGTAGGGGTGTAACGATACATAAAACTGATGGTTTTGAAGTCACGGTTCGGTTCGGTACAGCAGGGGGAGAAAACTAAACAAAATTGTTTTTTTATAAAACAGTAGTTTACTGAACAAATTGTGTCTCTGTCTTTAAATGAATTCAATTATGATTAAAAGTTTCTTAAGGATAAATAATGACCTCTGCTAATGCTGTAAACTATATAGGGAGCCCTTACTTGTACATTACTGTAATATTAAAGGTTCAGAGCCCAAACTGTTAGCTTAAATTCAGTTGCTATTTATTTTTAGATATAATAATCAACACTCAAATAACAAATTGTATGCAAACATGTAAGCTGCACATGAGGTAGTTTTTGCATTAACTTCTAAATCTAATTATAAAATTATAATTATAAAATATAATAATTTAAACTGTGGCTGTCAATTTGACGACAGGTTTATTTAAACATACATTAAATAATCAAGACATCACTAACAAGTCAAATATAATGAATATATAGGCTAATATAGTGCATATATTTAGTGAAAGAGTTCATTTCTCTGGTGAACTAACAAGCTGTGGACTTGCCTGAAGCAGTGTTACCAAGAATTGGGCTATTTTAACACTGTTTTTCATGTCTGCTGGTTGAAGTGACTTCAAATAACATGATATTGAGCCCCTAGAATGTAAATTTTACCAGGGAACCCCACCAAAAACTTGAATTTTAGCCCTCGAAACTCAATGTTTACCAGGGGACTGTTGTTTGTTGTGAAAATCTGATAACCCTGACCTGAGGTAAATGCTGTGCGACACAGTGTTTACAAGCTGTTATTGATGTCTTCCCACTCAATGAAACACTGATTGAATGATTACACGAGATATATGCTTCAGTAAGTTGTACTGTATCTTTAATAACATACCTTCAGATGTTCATTCATGTTTATTCTGTAACTAGTATTAAAGGTGCTAAAGAGGATGTTTTGTTTTATACATTTTTGCAATATTACTTGAAACTGTCTTTACTAAGTGATAAAAGACTATTTATTAGGTGCACTGAAAGGAATAATTTTAATATACATCATCTGTGCACGAGGTAGGGCCTTAAAAACATCAGCCAATCGCATAAACGATTGGCCCTCTGGCTTGTCAATCACTGCCGTGATGTTTCTTGTGAGAGACGAGCGTGGCTGCGCGCTCCAGTAACTTTCCACACTCCACAGGCGTCGCATGCGATGTTTTTGTCAGGAGACAGGAGTAACATCTGCAGATTATGAGTTACCTGCGGTGAGTCCGACATAATGGATCCACTAACACGACACAGCGAATGCCGGTGGTAAACACTCGTGTTCCAATAGGAGTGCACGAGTTTTGGGAGGCGTTCCCATGAAAGGAGGGGGGGTTGTTCTTACGCATGCGCTCATTTCAAAAACTCAGTAACAGTCTTTGGTTTCTCAGTCGACGAAAAGATCCTCTTTAGCACCTTTAAAGAGGAAGAGATGATCGCGTTCACTCGCACTCCGAGCTGCCGTTTGAAATGAGGCGCCTGTACAATGATCTGTCACGCCACGTCAAAGGTTTTGTTTTGAATTTTTTTGATAAAATGGACAGAATTTGAAAGATGACACTTTGTTTCTTATCGAAAGTAACAAAACGTGGAGTTTATTGCAATTATTTGTGGTTAATTGTGGTTAGGCTACAACGCTTTCGTTGTGTAGATCCGGGGCAGCAGGGGGCGGGGCGCGTTTGGTACGCCATGAAAGTATCGCAGATCGTACAGAGGGTGGTGTGTCACGGTTTTCGGTTCGGTTTGAATATTGTTACACCTCTATTTAATAGGCTACTTCAAAAAATTAATGTTTTAGGTCAATGTGTTAATAAAGCTGCGTAAAACAGCTGATGCTGTCTGACACGCACCCGAAGCACGCACACAGAAAGCCACCTCTCAGACACTGTGCGATCCCGAATTCAGCTCTCTTTTGCAGCTTATTGCACTGGAACGGTCAAATACACACACAGTTATGTGAAAATGCCTGTCTTAGCGGGTATTCATGTAAACACAGTCGATTTCATCTTAATTGAATGGGAAAGTAATCGGATGTTTGTCAGTAGTATCCGTGAGTTAGGTCTTAAAGTGACAGCAGCCTAAGGGGCTGTTCACATAGAACGCGTTTTTAAGACGGCGTGTCAAGTTAAAAGAATTTCAACTTTTACACGCAGCGCCGCTCATCAATGTCAGTTCCAAAACAGTGGACCAATCAGAAGAACTCGGAGGCGGGGCAAGCGCTGTGAGCTTCTGTTTACAGCAGGAAGTGGGCATGACAACTGTTTTATTTGATAGCAACATGGCGGAGGAAGCGCTCATTATTATCTTATTTTCTTTTTTTCCATGTCAAAACTTGTATCTATCAATTCTGCCGTTTGCCTATTTCTATTATTTCCGTTACTGTCGTTATTGCATCACGTCTCAAAAGCATTGTCTCGCGTTCTGCACTGCGCTTCTTTAAAAACCATTCCTGAGCACTCGCGTTTTAGACGCAAAGACACGTTCTGTGTGAATGGCCCCTAATACAGTAAACCTTCTGCTGTCTGTCAAATAACAAGAGAAAAAGAGAAAATCATTCACTGTTCTTAACTGAATAACTTTTGTAGCTTTAATATAAATCAATGCATATTTAATTAATGTGAAAACTATGCAGTGTTTTAGTTTTACATTTGATTATTCAGTTTCTTACTTGAATGCTACTGTTAAATAGATCTAAAAAACTTAAAGCAATATTTCATTTGCATCTTTCTTATACTGCATTTGTCCTGTTGTTTGTAATGTGCCTCTTTGTTCTTATTTTAAATTACAAAGATAAATTAAAATAACAAAAATAACTAATTGTCCACCCCTAGTTCCAGGTGTTTTTGTTTACCTGGATGTTCTTGATGTTTTAAGGTTGATTTATATAATATATAGTTATATCAATTTAAATACAGTTTTTAAATACCGTTTTAGTTATCTTCTGAAAGTTGCTACAAGTTATCAATTCAACACTGCTTGAATGTGAAGGGAACACTTCTTCACAGTTTTAACCCTGTAGTGTTTTTTTGTTCATCTCTCAATCATTGGATTGCATTGCATTATGTTTCATGAAAGTTATTATAAAAAGTGTTAACCACTTATTTCAACATTGGCTGTATATAAAATGAATCCCTTGTATTTGGATAAAAGCGTCATTTCAGTCGTATCGTTTTTGAACTTTTCCACTTTAAGTGGAGAAGGTGACAAGTTTTGTTCTGATTTTATCAACAAAACTTTTCTTTCTAAAGAAGAGCTATGCTTTCTTCCATTTAAAGCACTGTCAAACTGCATTTGACGGTGATTTTGTAAACGTGCGCTCTCGTGGCACACCTGAACATACTCCAGCAAAAGTCTGTCCAAATAGAGGAGAAGGGCTGTGAAAGTTTGTCCTTCTTTGGGAGCGATGCCATGCTCTGTCCTGTCGAGTTTTGCCAATTAAAGTGGGTTCCCACTGTTCTGGGCAGCGGGCACGTGGCTCTTGGCACCGCGGCTCCTGCCAGGCCGCGCCGTGACTTCCGACCCCACACAGATGGGCTCGCAGGCAGGCCTGCGCGCCTGGAGCCCGGCCCGGCCCGAATGGACACGGAGGTCGCCGCTCTGGCCTGAAGGGTCCTGAGGGTGGCCGCCACTGACAGGGCCCAAATGCTCGGCGCCGGGATGAGTGTGAGTGTGTGTCGGTTTCTGGGGAGCCCCTGGCCGGAGCGCCGCCTCACAGCGGGAAGAGATACTGTCTTGATCACTGAATATTCATGGCCGCCTGGTCGCCGTGACAGGGGGGCAGCGTGGAAGAGGATGTCAGTGCGAGAGTGAGAGAAACGCAGAGAGGAGGGAGGAAATCAAACGCCAGTTCACACACAATATAAACCGAGCCACGCCGAGGAGACAGACAGCATCTGTGATGATTGGAGGGATTGTGGGAAATGCTGCAACTCGCAGTAACACCCAGCAGTAGCTGCAGCATATGGCCACGTGCGTCTTGAGAAAAACTTTGTAGCTAGATCACATGTTCATTTTAAATCCAAGATGAGCAAAATTGGCTTTGGCGAGTATATAAAACTGTTGATGATAATAAGTCAGTATTTGTTACCAGTTATGTTAGCTTGTGTAGAGGTTTGTTCATGCCAAGAATGTTAATTATATAAGCATCCACTCAAAAGTACGATGACCTGTTTTTTATTATAAGAAAAGAAATCAAGGTTTTTGAGGAAAACACTTCACTAGTGGACTTCACTGGGGTTCAACGGGTTGAAGGTCCAAATGTCAGTTTCAGTGCAGCTTCAAAGAGCTCTACATGATCCCAGACGAGGAATAAGAGTGCTCAAATGCTCATCTTGCAGTGCTCTGCGATGCATTACGCAGTTCGTAATCACATTACAAAGGTCACGCATCAAACAGCCTTTACAAAAAAAAAAAAAGGTAAAACAGCGATGTTGGGCGATTTTGAAGTTGGTGGAGAAAACGAGATGGAGTTTTTTGCCCTACTGCGGTATTTCCGCGTGACCTTTCCAACGTGATTACGTAATGCATGGAGCATCACAGAGCAGTGCAAGATGAGCATTTGTAGTTAAAAAGTATATCATTTTTATTTTTTTTTGAAAATGTCTGATGGTTTCTCTAGATTAGACTCTTATTCCTCGTCTGGGATCATGTAGAGCTCTTTGAAGCTGCACTGAAACTGACATTTGGACCCTAGTGAAGTCCACTATATGGAGAAAAATCCTGGAATGTTTTCCTCAAAAACCTTAATTTCTTTTTGACTGATGAAAGAAAGACATGAACATCTTGGATGACATGGGGGAGAGGAAATTATCAAGACATTTTAATTCTGAAGTGAACTAATCCTTTAAAGGGATACTTACTCCACCCAAAATTTCTCTCATCATTAACTCATCCTCATGTCACCCCAGGTGTATATGACTTTAATTCTTCATGTGAAAACAGAGATTTTTTAGAAAAATAATTAATCTCTGAGTCCATATAATGGTAATATAATGGGACCCTCAAAGTTGACACTTCAAAAACCACACAAAGCGAACACAACGGTTATCTACATGACCCCAGTTGATGAACCAATAGCACACACTGTAGAGTTTCAGGCGTGACAACCCCATTTAAATACAGGAGTGAATCCCCTAAATGATCATGTTTGTACGGAACACGACTCTCTTCTGAAATTGTGATGATTGGCACCGTGATAACCATAGCAAAATTCTGGCTTCTCACATGTTTGGTATTCACTATTTTTGACCAAAGTAATATTAAAGCGACAAAAGAGTTTTAACTAAACCCCCGTCAACAGAGGCGTCATGTTTTGTTTATGTTTGTAAGGCTGAACACAGAAGTATCGTCATGTCCACTTATTATAAACACTTGCTTGGTTCATAAAACGCTCAAGTTTATTCATTATTAAAGTGGGCAAGGTGCAGATCACAACATTTCGGTCCTTTTTTCAATATAAAGCATTTGGATTTATTGAGCTTTATTATGGGCTTTTTCTTGTTTGCTGTTTTTTCTAGCAAGCTAATTTGGTTGTGGTTTGCAGTTTCACTCCTGTAAATACTGAACTGTGTGCGTACAGAACAGGATTCAGTACTAAAAGCTGAACTGATAACTAAATTTAGCTGCAGTGTGTATGTGGCCAATGTGTTCTGAAGCTAAACAATTTGTGTGTGTGTGTGTGTGTGTGTGTGAGAAAATACTAATATTTTTAACTTTTATAATAATAAACCATCCCTTCCAGCCAACGGTCATATGATTCATGCTTGATGTAAATGTCAGCACAGTTCTTACACACACATTTTTTTTTTGCTTTAAAAACATTGATTCATCAACTGGGTCGAATGGATTATCGTAGTGTTCCTTTTGTCTGGTTTTTGAAGCATCAACTCTTAGGGTCCCATCCACGTTCATTATATGGTCTCACAGAGATAAGCTGTTTTTCTAAAAATCTCTGTTTGTGTTCATATGAAGAAAGAAAGTCATACATCTGGGACAGAGTGTGGGTGAGTAAATGATGTGAGAATTTTCCTTTTTGGGTGGAGTATCCCTTTAATGGCAGCAATTTTACATTAGGTGTAGATGTGGACGTTGAAGATCTTGATGAAGAAGTTTATTGCAGCATAGCAGTGACAAAGCACACGTAGCACCTTGGGATCATCGGAGTCGGAATGAACCCAGAACATCCAAATCTCAAACCTTTTATCCTGTTACGGTTTACCACTCTTCATGTAAATGTAGTTGCTCATGTATTAACAGCTGTGGTCTGTATGTTAATTTAGTTATGACACACCCCATTGTCTGAAATGGTTCCCACTGTCTCACACCTGTTCCCATTCTATAATTGATGACCATTTGGTCAGGATGTGATCAACCCAAATGGTGCAGAAACAACATAACTGTTGACTTTCTTCTCTGTGATAATTAAGCCATTTCAGGGATGAGCTCATTCTAAGATATACTTTTGGAGTGGAATCTGGGTCGAGGCAGACTACAAATTCTTACACCTTCTTTTTCTAGACATCCCAGTGATTCCAGACCTGGAGGAGGTTCAAGAGGAAGACCTCACCATGCAGATCGCAGCTCCACCCAGGTATCAAACAATACTCATCATCTAAGAAAAACCCTCTCATATGCTTCACTTGCCCACAAACAATAGGGACATCATCCTGAAACATGTCCAATTGAGCACAAACAGTGACCCATTTATTATTTATTTATTTTTTTTATTTTTTTGAAAATAATAAGCAACAGCAAATAATATGCAAGTTATCCTTTCCCAGATAGAAGTAATTGGTTTTATATTGTCAATGAACTGAAGCCAAAACAAATCATTAAAATATTATCTGGAAAACATTTACTTAATATAAGGTTAACAAGAAACCAGAAGATAAACATTTTTCAGTTCAGATTTATTTGAATAGCGCTTTTCACAATAAATATCATTCCAGACCAGCTTTACAGAGAATATTGTGCCTGACAAAAACAAAAACAAAGTACAAATAAAACTAAGCTAGTCGTAGAATAGAATAGTTCTTGTTCTAATTTTAGGGCTGTCAAGGAAAAAAAAAAATCACAATTAGTTTCTGATTTCTGACTGCCTTAAATAAGCTGACTGGACAATGAAACCATAATAAAAACAGGTGATTGCCCTAAAAAAATATTTAATTCATATCTTAAAGTCAGTGTTAAAGGTGAAATAGTTTTAGGATGTCTAATGTGTGAGGGTCTGTCAGCAATTTAAGGTGATGTAAACAGACAGGTGTTTAGAGATCTCTCTTGTCTTCAGTATCCAGGTGAACAGAGTTATGACCTACAGAGACCTGGACAACGACCTCATGAAGTACTCTGCTTTTCAGACCCTGGTGAGATACTCACTCGACCCATCATTCCCAAACAACAACTCAGACTGTTGACTCGTCCAAATCGAGGTTCTTGTAAGGCGGTGTATAGTTTCTGCTTAATTTTAGAACATCTTACCCGTCCTACAGTGTCTGTGTTTTGGGGTGAATATGTGGTCACATGCTGACCTGGCATTATATTGCATAGCTGCGGTATTGTCAGTAATTGTTCGCCTAATGTTTTATCTGTATTGAATGTTTCCCAGGATGGAGAGATTGACCTGAAGTTGCTCACAAAGGTTTTAGCCCCGGAGCAGGAGGTGAGAGAGGTGAGCTCTGGGAGTAAATATAGCGTCTGTCTAGCTCTTTCTAGGGCATGTAAGAGGGTCAGACCAACAGATTTATGAAATCAGGACCAGTGTTCTTCATCTCATTCTTTCCACAATGTTTTACAGTGATAGTCCACTTAGAAATGAACATTGTCATCATTTACTCACCCTCATGTCATTCCAAACACTCTTTTAAACACTGGCTAGCGGCCAAACATTTAAAATTATTTTGATTTTTTTTTTTTTTTTTTTTTTTTTGAATGTCCCTAATATTACCAAGGCTGCATTTATTTGATCAAAAATACAGTAAAAACAGTAATTGTGACATATTACTATGATTTAAAATCAGTTTTATATGTGAATATATTGTAAAATGTAATTTAGAATGATTTCTGAAGGATCATGTGACACTGAAGACTGGAGTAATGATGCTGAAAATTCAGCTTTGATCACAGGAATAAATTACACTTTACTGTATATTCACATAGAAAACAGCTGATTTACATTGGAATAATATTTCACAATATTACAGTTTAAGCAGAAGAGAAAAACATTAAAAATATCTTATTCTTATTCCAAACTGTTGACCCGTAGTGTATAAAATAACAGTCTATTATGACAAGGATCATAAAAACTATCAAAATGATTGAAAAAAGCACCGTAGACTTCTGCAGTTGCTGTGTTTTCTGACAAACTCAGGTCAGTTGAATATAGTGCACAAGTCATGGAATCTACTTTCTTGATCATTTTATTGTTGTTTTTCATCCTTCTCAGGGCTCCAGACTGCACCTAAAAAGGTCGCATTTGTGACCAAAAATATTAATTTGCGTTATGTTATGACTGTAAAATTATGCATGTTATTTGCTTGTTCTGTGACCAGCAGCCTATCACATCATTTGTTGTGTTGACTTAGTTAAATGAGATGTGCCAAAATATGAATGGGTATGGAAAAATATCACACACCAAACTGACGCCAAAAAACTAGCGCTGATGAAAGCCGACTGTGTAGTCCCTTGGCGTCGGTGCAGAAATCCTGCATTTGAACACACCGTTCTGCTCCTGCGAGACAACTGTCTATTTCTTCATATAAATTCGTCTATATTCATCATTCAAAAGGGGAAAACGGCTCTGCAGACTGCAGATACACACAATGCAGCGCGTTCTTAGTGTTCATGCTGATCACTTTCATAATTCCACTCCACTCATGCTCATCAGATAAATTTAAGGTCATAAAAAGTCTTCAGTACCTTAAATGGTATAACAAGAGTATTAATTATTATGATTTTGTGGATGGAAATTTCAAAATTTCATTTTGTGGATGGGAAAACAAATCGCGATAGTCCTTTATGTGATTTATTTCATTAAATAAATGTGAGTGCTGCATTTTTTTAAAGTCAAAAGATGGCGCTGTTGCACGTTCTTCAGGCTCTCGCAACAGTGCTTCGGAGCAGCTGGCAGTCAATCATTAGTACACTTTTGTCAACCGATTGCTTAATATGAACTAATGCTGATCAGTTATGACAAAGTTTATATTATTTATATTGTAATGTGTTGTAAACGGTTGTAACAATGTAATTTTTTTTTATCTTCCTCATCTGAACATGAATGAACAGCAAAAGTAAAGCACAGACATTTCAAAATAAGAGTCCCGCTGTATTTCGGCCTGTTCATTAATCAAAGTCAAGCATTATGTATATCAGTTTCCCAGTTTGTTATTTGGTTACACAAACCAAATTTAATATATTTATATATTTATTTCCACATATATTTATATTTATTTTAATTTGATTCAAAGTAAACTGTTGTAGCTTCAGGAAGGAAAGACTAAGCATTATTATTGAAAATTATTATTGAAAAATTATTATTGAATAATTTTTACATTATTTAATACAATTCATTATTCAATTTTTACATTATTCATTATTTTACATTATTCAATATAAAAAAATGTACTAGCATCAGGGTTATTATAGTTAACTAAAACCATTAAAAAACATCTTTCATTGCTTGAAATAAATGTCAATACTGAAATAAAAAAAATTATACAAACTAAAAAGACATGTTTAAAAACGACGAAAAATAAAACTAAAAAAATATTAAAACTTAATGAAAAATGAAAGCAGAAAATATAAAAATCTAATTGGATTCAAAATATTAACAAAAACTATAATAGTATTAAGTGAAAATAGTGACATGCATTTTCCAGAAAAGTCACAAGATGAAAATGCTGAAACTGTAAAGGGGAGATTTATTACCCAACAGGATGACTAAAAGTAAGTGATTTAAAAATGTAAGTTCATTGTTGTGAGGCTCTTAAAATTATTTGGCGCCTGTTTTTCCCCCTATAGGAGCCAATGGCTCCTTAATTAATTGTTTTTGTCTGGAGCCCTGCTTCTTGGAGCCGGACAGACATGCAAACTGTGAACTGCTGTATATATCACATTGATTCCTTACAGTGTGATATATGTACAGCAGTTCACAGTGAACATAAGATGCATAGATTAAAAGAAAAAAAAAAGTAAAAAATGTTTGTATTCCTCGGCATGAGTGTAAGTAAATGATGACTTTTTAGGTGGACTCTCCCTTTAAAGCCACTGTATTTCTCCTGCTTCCCAGCCTCTTTTTCTTAAAGAAGTTCCTATCATGGATTTTCATGGTTTTCAGGAGGATGTTGGTTGGGATTGGGATCATCTGTTCACTGAAGTCTCCTCTGAACTCCAGACGGAATGGGATCAAGGAGAGCGAGATGAGCAGTCACCACTTCCTGTGGCCTGAGGAGGGACGAGCAGCAGGATGTGTCTCTGTAGGCTTACATTTACACTTCATGTGTTCAGATATTGTTCATATTGAATGATTCTTGACAATGTCATTGTCATTGTCGGTGACATCACGTGGCTTTATGCTGTGTGCGTTTCTCATTAAGGTTAACCTTGCAAACCCAGTAACATTGCTTTTCTTAACTGGATCAATCTGGAGACATTTGTCACCGTTTGTAGTATCTGGAAAAAGCGTAAATCCAAGGTTAATGAGTAGGTAAACTGAAATCCAGTTGATTGAGTTAAAATGAACTTTGCTCATCCGAGCAAGCCAGCCTTATCATTATTGACCAGACCATCGACCGTGAACGAAACGTCCGGTTCTCAGCTATTTCAAACACAGCTTAATTCCTGTGTTTTTGTCATGCCTTGTTTGTTGGTTAACATGATAACATGTATCAGAGCTATCAAATTTCACTCTTTGAAAGATGTACATTTCTTAAGAAATTATCCATAAACATGTGACAGTCTGTGAAATTTGTTAATGGTCATGCTTAATATTTTTTAGCCTTGATGATATTCAGTATATGTCTTGTATAGTATGTATTTGTTTTTAAATAGCTTAAAAGGTTAAAAGAAGATCCATTGTTTTGACCAGTAGATTCAAAATAAAAACAATTACCAATAACCACACTCTGTGAAACATGCTGTTTTCACAAAAACTAACATTTAAAATTGGATTTGACAATTTAAAAGAAAGCTAAAATAGAATTTAAATATAAATATTAGATTGAAAACTTAAACAAAAATTAGAATTGTTGCTTTGGAAACTAACTAAAATAAGCTGAAGAACTAAAATGACTGAAACTGAAATAAAAATTAATGAAAGATAGAAATTTTTAAATAACAAATAAAACAAATAACATTTCTAAAACTTAAACTAAAATGAAAATATCAAAAATAAAAGCCAATTCAAGATACTATAATAGTAAATAAATAATACTAAAGTAACTCTGGTTTCCGTATCTGTCAGTCACTTCGATGTGGTGCCGATGACTGACACTTGGGGTCATACTTGGGAGCCCCAGTCACCTCTGATATTTTGAGAAAAGGCCAATAAAATTTTTTAAATTTGCATGGCCCACTCCCCTGGACATGCAAGTATAAAAGGAGCCGGCATGCATCCAACTCAGTTAGTTTTGTTCAGAACTGAGTGAAGTGTCTTCTGTATACAGGCTGGTTTTCATTCGCATCGTGATCTGAAAGAGCAATCACAGATGGAGAGCATCTTTTTAAAGAAGTCTTTCTGCCTGGGTGTATCTGGGTTTGGTCGATATCTCTCATCCTCGGACGGCCATGATCTTTGTCTCACATGTTTGGGTTGCACACACACAGCTGTCTTCACTACAAGAACATGACCATAGCAACGTTGTGATCGTGACTCTGTGATTGTAAAACGAGTGATAAAAGGAGAAGGCTAATGCCTTCTGACGCTGAGGACTCCGCTGGAACACCTACGAGTGTGGTAGTCCACTAGTTCAGAGTTGGCAGCCATGCTTGCCTGGGCCGTCACTAGCATTGTCCTGGAGTGAAATCCTCCGCCCTGTCCCAAGCGTTCGAGGTTGGATGAAGTGCACGAAGAACTGGCAAAACTGTGGAGTGTACCTTTTACTGCCCGGTCCCGCTTTGTAGACTCTTCCATCCTCACTACCCTCAATAGTGGGGCAGCCAGGGGGTACATGTAGGTTCCTCAGGTGGACTGTGTGACTGCTGTGCATTTATGCCCACAAAACGCGGGCACCCGGCAGAATTTTCCTAGACTCTTGTCCAGGGCCTGTAAGTTTACTTCGTCTCTAATGGTGTAGGCTTACAGTGCCACTGGACTAGCTGCTTCCACCTTGCATGCCTTGGCCATCCTGCAGGTTCATCAGTCCAAGGCACTTAAAGATCTGCACGGGGGTAATCCTGAGCCAGGATTGATGCAGAAACTGTGTTCGGTGGCCAACTTCGACTGATAAAGGTCACGGCGCAGGCTCTTGGCTAGGCAATGTCTACTATGGTGGTCCAGGAGCGGCATCTCTGGCTGAACCTTGCTGAGATGCGGTACACCAACAAAGTTTGCTTTCTCAACGCCCCCATCTCACAGGGTGGCCTCTTCGGTGACACTGTTGAGGACTTTGCCCAGCCGTTTTCGGCAGTAAAGTAGCAGACGGAGGCCATTCTGCTTTCACAACGAGTAACAGGGGAGTGGAGACTCCATCCCCGGGCAGTCCAGATGATTTGGTGTCGATTCGACAAAGCGTAGGTAGACCTGTTTACTTTTCAGGAAGGCTCTCAGTGTCCGCTGTTGTATTCCCTGAACGAGGCCCCCCTCGGCATGCTGTCTCACAGCTGGCTTTGGGGGATATACGTTTCCCCCAGTGAGCCTGATTGCACAGATGTTGTGAAAAGTCAGGGAGAATAGATATCAGGCCTTGTTGGTTGCGTCATACTGGCCCACCCGTACTAGGTTCTTGGAACTCATGCTCCCCTTCGACAACCCCTACCTTGGGAAGATGGGGCACAATTTGACACCCGCACCCAGACCTCTGGAAACTCCACGTCTTGTCTCTGTCTGCACCAAACGTGGTAGACCTTAGTGGCCTATCAACAGCGGCAATAGACCCTGTCCCTCAAGCCATATCCCCCTCTACGAGGCAGCTGTATGCTTTGAAGTGGAGTCTGTTCGCAAACTGGTGTTCTTCCCAGAGATGCACAGTAGGGTCAGTTCTCTCCTTCCTGTGAGAGGTTGGAGGGCCAGCTGCCACCTTCCAGTGTATGTGGCAACCATAGTGGCACATCACAACACAGTAGGTGGTATGTCTCTAGGGAAGCATAGCCTGATCATCAGGTTCTTCAGAGGTGGCAAGAGGTTGAATCCTGCTAGGTCATGCCTTATTTCCTCATAGGATCTCTCGGTGGTCTTGCTGGACCTACAGAGAGCTCCTTTTGTGCCGCTGGAGTCAGTTAAGCATAGGGCCCTCTCATTAAAAACGGTGCTCCAGACCATGCTCATCTCCATCAAGAGGGTTCGGGACTTGCAGGCATTCTCTATCAGAGAAATGTGCCTTGAGTTCGGTTAGGCATAATCTTACATGACCCTAAGACTCCGGCTGGGCTACATGCCCAAAGTTCCCACTACCCCTTTTAGGAACCAAGTGGTGAACTTGCAAGTGCTGCCTCGGGATGAGGCAGATCAAGCTTTGTCATTGCTGTGTCCAGTATGCGCCCTGCGTGTCTACTTGTACCGCACACAGAACTGCAGAAGCTTTAAGCAGCTCTTTGTCTGTTTTAGGGGACAGCAGAAAGGGGAAGGCTGTCTCCAAAAATAGGATGGCCTACTGGATTGTGGATGCCATTGCCTTTGTATATCAGGCCCAAGTGTGCCATGCCCTTTAGGAGTATGTGCATATTCCACAAAAAGTGTGGCTTCCTACTTGGCTCTAGAAAATTGTGCCTCTCTAACAGACATCTGTATAGCAGTAGGCTGGGCTACACCCAATACCTTCACAAGATTTTTCATTCTCTGTGTTGAGCCAGTTTTGTCCTGTGTGCTATTGGGTAAAAACAGGTAAGTTACAGACAATGGGCAGGGTGTACTGCTTGCATATACCACCTTCTCCCTCTTTGAGGAAATAATGTGTGCTTCTTTGTCCACGTGAGTTCCCCCGGAGCAGCGAACACTGGATATATCTTTGCAGCACCCTGTGGCAGTCGAATTCGACTGAGGAATTCAATGCCAGGCCCAGTACTTGTGAAGCATGACCCTTCAGGTCAGTACACATACTGGAGCTGAGTGCTCCAAATGTAGTGATTATCTGATGGTAATCCCATATGAAGTATCCCCCACGATATGGTTTTCCTGACAGTAAACCAGTGTCTTCCCCTATGCAGAGCTCCGGTTCTGCCGCCAAGTTACTATGCCAAGTAACTTGTCGAAGTTCCTCCCTCTTCAGGTAGGACCTACCACAGAGACTTCTTTCCATGTGTGGTACTTTCCTTTGGATAAGCCCATGTGATGTATTCTCCACATGTTCACCTCCCTTAGGAGGATGTGGTCTCTGTAGTCTTCTTTTTCCACATAGAAAGAAAGAGAAAAAAAAGGAAAGGTCAAAACACCAGCTGAAGTGACCTTTTCCCATGGTAAATATTGTCCTCTCTGTCCCTGTGTGGTACAAAGGACTACGTGGCTTATGTAGGGTGTTGGGTAGGTTACAGTTGCATTTGTTAATCGGTATGTGAGGGCTTGCTGACATTTGCACCGCCAAAACCTCTTAATGGTTCAGCTGTTGTACCGTTTTTCCTGGGGGACCCTTAGTGTCAGTCACCGAAACTATTTCAAAGTGACTGACAGATAGGGAACGTCTCTGTTACTGTTGTAACCTCCATTACCTGATGGAGAGAATGATACATAGTGTCCCTCCTGCCACAATGCTGAAATGCCCGTTGAAATGGCTTGGACACTGTCTCGGCTCCTCAGCCTAACCCTGAATGAGTGGATACACGGCGTCTCCTTTTATACCCTTATGTCCGGGGAGTGGCACATGCAAATTCTTTTTTTACTTTTTTCTTCTGTGTAACATAAAAAAAAGAAAATTTGAGAAATGAGAAATGTTTTTTGTCCATACAGAGAAAGTCAATGGGCGTCCCAATGTGCTTCAAAATATCATCTTTTGTTTTCTGTAGAAGAAATAAATGCATATAGGTTAGGAATGAGACAAGAAGGATCAATTTAGGAAACATGATGGCCAAATAGAAAGCAAATTAAAATTAAAATTTTGCTTTATTTTATATCACCAGTGAAATCGCTCATCCCTAGTCACGTGTGCTCAAGACAGGGTTACTATTATTATATTATTATTAAAAATTAAATATCATAAACATTACTGAATTTATATATAATTAATTTATATATAATTAATTTTTATATATATATATATATATATATAATATACACATATATACAGTACTGTGCAAAGGTCACCATTAGGCCACCATTAGATAGTCTCTTTATTAGAATATAACCAGAAAATACAGTAAATTGGTATGCAGTATTAAAAAAAAAAAAAAAACTGAAAAAAAAAAATCTGAATAAAACAGCTTTTATAGGCTAAAGTGGCAAATATTTAGTAACCTCCCCTTATACTTGAGCAATAGCAGGAACCGGCTCTCTTCAACATTAATGGAACGGAAAAGGACTAGAAGGCCAAGAAAACTTTCAAAATCTGATGAGAAGTTTCATTTTTGAGAAAATGAAAGAAGTCCAGGAGGTCACATTAAATACAGATTTTTGCATAAAGAAACAATTTTGTTCAGATTTTTTTTTTTATATATTGTGTGTACATATTTCCTGTATTTTCTGTTTGTATTGTAATAAAGAGTTATATTATAATACAGTTTATTCACTATTGTTTAAAAAAAGGTAATGAAATATGCAAGATCTCAGAGTTAAACTTTGTCAGAAAAAATCATCTTAATTATGTCAGATAACATTTAAGCAGAACATGGTCAGGTCAAAATGTCTGAATAATTTTTGGTTCCAAATTTTTATCAGTTTTACTGGTAGTCCGCTGTATGAAGAATTTTTGGCTATAGTATGTCACAGTTTACTTTATTTTGCTATCCTCACTTACATAAATGAACTATAGTGTCCTGCACCCACTAGTAAATATATATAAAAAATATCAAAAATGTCTGAATAATTTTTGACTGTATATGAGCTTATTTTCACTCTTTGAAAATGTACATTTGTCATACAATTATCATTAATTAATTATTTACCTTTTGTCTATGATTTTTTTTTAGCCTTTTTACAACACTTTGTGAACTGAAACTAAACTAAAACTATTTAAGTTCAAAGAACTGAAAAAATATAAATACTATTTACTACTAATACTATTTAAAAAAAAAAAAATAGTATGTTTAGTTCTTCAACAATTTAGTTGAAGTACTAAAATTAGTAAAATTTAAAGGTAAATTTAAATGTTAAAATAATTAAAAATTACCAAAAAACAAAATTTCTAAAACTTCAAATTAAAATGAAAAGTTAATATCTAAAATTAAAAGCTAATTCAAAATACTATAATATATAAATCATACTAAAGTAACACTGGATTTACAGTTTTTCAACTATAAATGAACACAATTATTAACTAAAATTAAAACCATGAAAACATGACTTAAAATAAATATCAATATAAAAAACTTAAACTTATTTTATTTCAAAGAATAAATAATAAAATTCAAAATTTCCTTTAGTTTAAGTTGAAGTACAAAAATAACAAAAAATTAATAAAATAAAACTAAAAAATGGATAAATGAAATTAATTCAAGATACTAACTAAAGCGATAATAGTATAATAATCATAATAAAATAACACTGGCTCAAGGTCTAATACAACTTTGAAGCATGATGCAAGACTTGAGAACCTGTGATGTATTTGAATACACAAAAGCGTCCCTCACACACACAAACACACACTCACTGTACTTTGTTTCTCTGTCTCTCTGCTCACATGAGCTTTTTTGGGCTCTTTTAATGAATTCTGCCCATATGCCCCGAGCAGCTGCCGCGATGCCCCTTCCTCCCCCACCCGCCGAGCTGTGAAGTGCCCATCCATGTACAGACAACCTCTAGCTGTCTCTCTCAGGGATGGCAGCGCCCACCGCCGCTTGCTGGCACCGTGCGAACCGCCAGTTTAGGAGGCGGCCGCTCAGATTAAAGCCCTGTGATAGCGGGTAACTGACCCGCCTCACACAAGCGCTCCCAGAACCGAGCCATCGGACTGAGGATTAGGTGACAGCGAGAGAGAGAGAGAGTCGCTTGGCATGAGACTGAGTCCAGCTCCTCAAAGTCACCTCTCTCTTTCTCTCTGAAAGCAGCGTTTTATCTGTCTCCATCTTACTGCATCTCTTATTAAAGAGATAGATCACCAAAATATGATCATTCTGTCATCAGTTACTACCCAGACCTGCAAAAGAAGATGTTGGACAGAATGTCTGAACTGCTCTTTTACATACAGTGAAAGTGGATGGTGATTTATACTGTCATTATAATTCCCTTCTGAACAGACCAATGTTCATTTTAACCCTGTAACGTCTACTGTAGCATATTTGATAAAACTTTTTAAGGCCACTAACATGACCACAACATGACCAAAATGTTGCTGTTAAACCTGTCGCACACAATCTCCATCAGTCCTTCTGTCGTCTGATTGATAGTTTAGACTTTTAAAGTTAAAGATCTTTTAGTATAATTGTACAAACGTCCTCCTTCAGCTCGTGTCTTTCTGCTGTGAAATCTGCACTGATTTTATCAAGTAAACGTAAGAATATCTTTGATATTGTTAGTAATATTGACTGAAGCAGCTTCGGTTTACTTGATTATCCAGACACCATTTTATAGAAAAATCACGAGTCCCAAATATGATCATCATCTTTTGCTGAAGGTTTATTGTTCATCTCTCAATCATCATTGTATTGCATTGCATTATATGTTTTAAAACTACAGAGCTTTGATCATAAAACTAATATATAAACTTAAATATCATCTTACTAAGACATATTATTGGCAGATATTGATATTTATATGCATTTTATGTGAGTATCTGCGATACTGTTATAAAGATCTCATTGATTTACAAGCATCAGGATTTCATCTGACTTTTTGTCCATATAAATATCACCATCTGCACCACATTTCATATTTTTGTTCAGTTTGGGCCTCTGAATAAAATTGAGCTGTTTTTTTTTCCCCCTCCATATTCTCACTATTTGATACTATATGAGCCATACAATCCTGATGTATCAAATATCACAATTTTTGATATTTTGTCTTAGCCTTCAATAAACTGTTCCGTTAAAAAAAAAAATTAAAAAGCTGAATTTTCAGCATCATTACTCCAGTCTTCAGTGTCACATGATCCTTCAGAAATCATTCTAATAGGATGATTTGCTGCTCAAGACACATTTCTCATTATTATCGATGTTAAAAACCGTTCCCTTTCAGTCAGTCACTTTCGATGTACGTCGGAACCAATCGACGAATTGGGGATCACTTCGAGAGACCAATCTACTTTGAGTGTAACAAAAACGAGCCAATGTACATTGGCATGCGGTAATTGTATCAGCTGCTCTGCGCTGCAGCGCGGGTATATAATGAGCAGCAGGTGCATCGCATATTTGCTTTTCACTTCGGAGCCAAGTGGATGTGTTGTTCCTGCTCTGTGATTATATTGAGAGTGTTATACTTCTTCAGGAAGAAGCCTATGCAAGCTGGTGTTGGTGTGTCAGCACGGATAGTGGTGGTTGCGATCTCACGAGAGCAAAACTAAAACAACTGTTTTCACAGCTCTTAAGGAGTGGCTTACACAGCTTGTGGAGAAGCTGCTTCCTCCCTGCATGCCATAGTGCTCCTGCAGGTCTACCAGGCCAAAGCCCTCAAGGAACTGCATGAGTTATGCAAGAACTGCACGGGTTATGCAGGAACTGCTCACAGCGAAGGAACTCGCCCTCCAGGGGTCAGGCGTTGTCTACATTAGTGGTCCAGGAGCCTGACCAGGTTCAGTTCCTTAACGCCTCTGTCTGTCAGGCTTGCCTCTTCGATGACGCTTTTGAAAACTTTGCCTAGCAGTTAAACTTTTCAGTTCAACTTTAAATAACTGCATCTTTACGAAAGTCGCAGAGGTAGCCATTGTTCCGCTCAGAGAACGAGGCATTCGCATTATCAACTATCTCGACAACTGGCTAATACTGACAAAGTCTCTGGACCAGTTGCGCAAACACAGGGACATGGTGCATGGTCAGCTCAGCCTATCAAGTCAAGTCACCTTTATTTATATAGCACTTTTTACAATGCAAATTGTGTCAAAGCAGCTTTACAGTGAAAACTGGTATATAATTTTGGCTGCACAGCAGCTCTAAAAGAATAGTGTCAAAGCCTGTTGGGACTTCGGGTCAACTGGGAAAAGGACAAACTCTCCCCTGTTCAGAGGATCTCTCATCCCCGGTCAACCAGACAGCACGACTCACAGAAGAGAGCATCCAGTCAGTGTTGAACTGCTTGAATTCATTCAAAGGCAGGACAACGGCCGGACTGAAACTGGGGCATATGGCATCTGCAGCCGCAGTAACATCACCCAGGTTGCTTCATATGAGGCCGCTTCAGCACTGGCTTCACGGCCGAGTCCCAAGATAGGCGTGGCAGAGCGGCACGCACCGGGTGTCCATCACCCCGTACTGTGAGCAAACCGATGTGCCATTCACATCCGAGGCATGATTAATTGTTCAGCCGACGAGCTCTCACAACAAACTGCACTTCTGAGAGAGAGGTGACTACATCCCGAGGCGGTCCAGCTGATAAGGTACCTCTTCGGAGCCGCACAGGTTGACCTCTTTGTCTCTCCAGACTCGTCCCATTGCCAGTTGTTTTACTCCCTGACCGAGGGGACCCTCGGCACGGGTGCACTGGCACACAGCTGGCCCCAGGGCCTACGCAAGTATGCGTTTCCGCCAGAGAGCCTTCTTGCACAGACTGTGTGCAAAGTCAGGGAGGACAAGGAGCAGGTCTCGTTAGTTGCGCCGTACTGGCCCAACCAGATCTGGTTCCCAGATCTCATGCTCCTCACGAGAGCCCCTCCCTGGCCTATTTCTCTGAGGAAGGACCTGCTTTCTCAGAGGCGGGGCACACATCCAGACCTCTGAAAATCCCAAGTCTGGTCCCTGGACGGGATGCAGAGGTTCTAGTTGACATACCCCAATCGGTGGTAGACACCATCACTTCCGCTAGAGCCCCCTCTACGAGGCGCCTCTGTGCGTTGAAGTGGAACCTATTCGTTGAGTGGTGTTCTTCCCACCGGGAAAAATCCTGAAGAGTAGGCCTTTTTTTATCCTGCAAGAGGGGTTGGAGCGATGGCTATTTCCCTTTACCCTGAAAGTGTATGTTGCTGCAATAGCCAAACATCACGATGCAGTTGATGGTAAGTCTCATGATAAACACGACCTGGCCATCAGGTTCCTTAGAGGTGCGAGGAGGTTAAATCTTCCTCGTCTTACCTCGATACCCTCTTGGGACTTGTCCCTAGTGCTCACAACACTTCAGGGACTGCCCTTTGAACCTTTACAGTCAGTCGAGTTGAAAATCCTGTCAATGATGACAGTACTCCTGACTGCTTTGGCTTCCATCAAGAGGGTAGGGGACCTGCAAGCATTTTCGGTCAATAAAGCATGCCTGGAATTTGGGCCGAGTAACCCTCATGTTGTCCTGAGACCCCGGCCTGGATAAGTGCAGAAGGTTCCTACCACTCCCTTCAGGGACCAGGTAGTGAAACTGCAAGCACTGCCCTCAAAGGAGGCATACCCAGCCCTGGCTTTTCTCTGTCCCGTCTGCTCTGTGGCTATACATGGACCGTATGCAAAACTTCAGGACCTCAGACCAGCTCTTCGTCTGATACAGAGGCCAGCAGCAGGTAAAGGCTTTCTCCAAGCAAAGGTTAGCCCACTGGATAGTGGATGTCTTGGTGTACCAATCCCAAGATGTGTCTTACTCGTTCGGGTTGCGAGCACTCTCAAACAGAAGTGTTGCCTCTTGGGCGTTGGCTCAAGGCGCCTCGATGACAGATATTTGTAGAGCTGTGGGCTGGGCGACACCTAACACGTTTGCTAGATTTTATAGCCTTCATGTAGAGTCAGTATCTTCCCATATACTCTCCACCAGTGGCCAGTAGCATGAAGGAAACTTGCAGCGTCACTCCCGCCCGCTGGGCCGAATACGTGCGTCTATTTTGCTCCAGTAGTATTCCCCAGAAATGTCTAACTCTGCTGAGTCACCCCCTGGCAGTCAGATGTGGCAGAGTGTCTGACGCCAGGCCTACACATGTATATATTTTTTTTCCCTGAAGGAGGGAACGGAGACGCATGTCGCATCGCTAGTTGCTGTACCCCCACTGTACGGCCGAGTCACTAGTCCAACTCCTCAGTGGAAAAGCAAATATGTGATGCACCTGCTATTCATTATATACTCGCGCTGCAGGGCAGAGCAGCTGATGCAATTATCGCATACCAATGTGCATTGGCTCGTTTTAGTTACACTCGAAGTAGGTTGGTCTCTCCAAGTGATCCCCAATTCGTCGGTCAGTTCCTATGTACGTAACCGAGACGTTTATTATTTCTGTAGAAACTGTGATGGATTTTATTTTTCAGGATTCTTTGATGAATAGAAAGTTCAAAAGTTCAGAACAGCATATATTTGAAATAGAATCTTTTGCGACATTATAAATGTCTTTACTGTCACTTAATCAATAAAAAGTATTAATTTCTTTTAAAAATAATCTTTTAAATGGTAATGTACATTTTTACATTTTCTGAAGTAATGCTGCAGGATGACACACATTCAACTGTAATCGATCTACTGATCTATTACTATATGCCTCATATCAGTGTTATGAATATAGTCACAGCGATGGCTGCATTAACAAACATCATTAATGACTTATCAATCAGAAGAAAGTATTTTTCCTCAGTGGTCTTTTCCTCCTGCCTCTCATTTTCATGGCTAGTAAAACAAACCAGGGGAAGTCATAGATTTTTATTAAAAATGCCCTGTGGTCCAGAGCTCTGTCTCCATGTATTTGGATAGAGTCGGATGCTTAATTGTCGTTCAGAATGGAGATAATTGTCTCTGCTGCTGTTCTAATATGTTTGGGTGGTGACAGAAGCTTCTCCATCTTATCTGCTCTCAGTATCGCCCATCCATACAGCGCAGGGCAATATACGGCCGTGTAATTAAAGTGTAAGAAAATGTGCAGATTGAGAGATATGGGAGAGTGAGGGGTGCGGACAGACGTGACCAAGCGTGGAAGTCACGGGATGTTATGAGAAGACGCTTATACCTGCCGGAGCACGTGCCGGGCCTCAGGTCTCAACCTCTTATCAGGGGCCGTATTGTTTGATTCCTCACTGGCTTTTGGCTACAAGAACATCCCATAACAGGAGAAAGCACATGAATTTATATGTGCAGATACAGCAGAATGACTAGAATTAGCCAGTAAAGTCTCACTATGAGGAACCAGATTGTCTTTGATCTTTAGAGATAATAGTCATTCGTTATGGAAGCATACTGTAACTTTCAGAACTCAAAGGAGAGAATATACTGTAAAAACAGCTGTTCGATTTTCAAAGTTTTTCAATTCAATTCAATGAATTCAATGATTAAATTTTCACTGGCCCCACCACAAAAAAAGTAATAAATGAAATAGTTATTGTTTTTGTTGTTTTTGACCCATGCATCCTTGTATTGTAATAAATAATGTTATGACCCCCAATATTTTAGATACCAGTAAAATTGAACAGTTCTCAAATCCGATACCACAGCTAAAACTACTAAAATTTCAGAGATTATTAAAGACAAGTAAACAGTCATTTAATGAAAAGAACAAATAATTAAACTGCAAGCAATAGCACAAATAAATACTAAAGAACACAGATACAAGTGAAATCAGTGCTTTTCAGGTAGGTCTAACAATAGTTTTCAGGTAAAGAAATTGAATAAAGTAATCAAATGTAAAATAACACTGCATATAATCTTCAATGTACAAATTCGATAAAGGTTAATCCTTATTAAAGTTACAAAAACCTTATTCAGTGAAGAGCAGGGAGGGATTTTCTCTTTGTCTTTTGTAGTTTGATTGACATTAAAAAACAGACAGCTGCAGGAATATTAGACTGCTGTCACTTTAAGACTAATGCGCGCATCCAATAATGATACATACGCGCTCTTTATTTACTGCTTACCATAACCAACTATGTTTACCTGGACACTCACAAAGGCGGGCATTTTGAGATAAAGTTTTGTGAATTTGTCCGTTTAGGTACAAGGAGAGGTCAAAGAGAATTAATTTTATTATTTGCCCAGGCCTAGTGATCGTACACATTTACACGTCAGTGCAAACTTGTAATAATCAACATGGTCCAAAAAGGGCATAATGTCAGTGTAAAAGTAATTCAATACATCTCAAAGTCTTCTGAAGCATTAGTCACTCTGTATGGAGAATAATCCTGGAATGTTTTCCTCAAAAACCTTCATTTCTTTTCAACTGAAGAAAGAAAGACATGAACATCTTGGATGACATGGGGGTGAGTAAATTATCAGGAAATTTTAATAGTTTTGAATAGTAGTGTATCATGGTTTCCACAAAAATAACAAGCAGCAAAAATAAAAAAAAAATATTTTCAAAAATAAATTGTAATGATTCCAAAATTTCACCGGTAGTGTATGTGAATTTGCTCTGTGTGTGTGTGTGTGCTTATTTCACATTGAACATGAAATACTGTCAGTGCATTTGTCATGTATTTTATTATTTGACCCTCACTCCTCTCTCTGCCGGACATGTGGCCCCTTTCATTTTTCACATGACTGCTTTTCTTATCACGCCGGCGCTCACTGCCGCTCCTGCCTCTGATTCTCAGGCAATAAAACACAAAACATTCTGTAAAACATGGAGCCATGAGAAATTATGATAATAACTCAAGAGCTGAGGTGATCTGGGTGTCGGGATCTGGGGTCTGCGTAGGGACGGGTCAAGGTGGTCTGCACCACACTGCCCTCCTATAAACCCTCTCCATCACTGAAGTCGTTGGGCCGCGACCGAGCACGGGGCACGAACGTCTGTCCCGCCGCCGCTGGCAATAAAGCGGGATGGATAGGAGACGGCATTTGCATGTGAGCGCATGTGGAGGTCAGGGCCGCGTGCGGCCGTATGCTTGATGTGATCGCATTAGATGTTGCAAGTCACAGAGCACCATCATCTACAAGTCATATCGGATGAGAACCTGATGGGAAGAATTTCGGCCAGAAACATTGCAAGAAACAAGTGTCTGTGGTGCCGTTATACCAAGCTAACAGAGAACATTCTGGCAAGATTTTATGAACAAACCAAATATTTACTTTCAGTGTACTTCTGCCTCATGGAACGTTTTTTTAAATGTTGGAGGGAGAGTGGGGTAAGCTGAGCCAGTGGGTAAGTTTACCCATCCCCTGTATGATACACTTTTATTGTCACGTGACCATGTGTTTTTGTAACCACTCATCATTTCTGACAGAAACACTTGGGGGGAGTGGATCCATTTACTTTATTTTAGCATAACAGATGTCATGGCTGTTACATCAAAGCAAATGTGTCCGTGTTTAAAAATATTTATGATGCATGTTGGTGATTTAGAAACGTATACAATCATGCAAATCATTTAGCTAAATATTAGCCTGAATTGGTAAGCTAGCTAGTTTTTTTTACCCAAAATGGCAGCTATGGGGCAAAGTGAGCCAAATGCTGTGGGGTAAATTGAGCCAGCATTTTAACTTACCCAATCATAACTCACTGAAGTCAAGTTAAATCTCTGAAGTATAAAGTGATAATTCCAATGTAATATTACTAAACTGGTTTAGTTTATCTTTTTGTTTGTTTGTTTATTTGATATAAACACCAAACCCTTCTCTGATATGAACCCGATGTTTAATCATAAACTGTATATCTTTTCACCTGTAGTTTCTAACATAGTTGACATTACAGAAAAACTACTATGCCAAGAACCTTTTTACTAAAATGTTTATTAGTTTCAGTGACATTTATTTATTCATTCTAATTTAGTTTTTATTGAATTTTTCTCAACAAACTCTGTGTTTAGTCTGTTTTTGGGAAGGTACAGCTTTGATGTTCAACATGTTGTTTCAGAAATGCAAATGATTAAAGACATGGAAATTCAACTTGGTTTTATGTTGTTTAAGTTAGCTTTCAGAAAAGAAATATGAGTATTTGTAAAAGGAAATTTGATTATTAAATTATAAAAGCGGTAAATTATCTTTACAGTTTCACAGGGGTTTGATTCAGATTCACTTAGATGTTTATACCCACTGACTCCGATCAACTTACCCCTAATCTGGGGTAAATTGAGCCACAGGAACACTTAAAAAAATAAAAAAGCCATATTTTTAGAACCCTTTGTCATAAGTTGTGTTTCCATCACCGTTTTATGTGCATTTTGAAGTATCGCTTCAGAAACAAGTGTTGGAAACACCAAATTTCGGGGGGGGGAAATTCCCGCTCACTTGAGGTGGTTTTTGACTAGTGCGAAAAAGAGTTAATGGGAATAATGTGAGATGGAAATGCATTTGCCAAATAAATTTGGACATAGCGAACATCAAACCCACGTGACTACTCAGCTGTTTCCACTGATTACCAGGTTACCAATCCCACCATCATCATCTGAACAAACTTGATGGAAACGCACCTAATTCGCATGCTTGTTTTTTTTCTTTTTTTGCAAACTTTGAAATGATTTGCTTCACGTTTGGATGGAAACCCAGCTATAGATGTATTCTGATCATTTAAAATGATAGGAAACATCCTGAAATTACTTTAGATACTTTCTTTGTCTTTCTACCTCATTTTCCCCTACTACTTACTAAATAAGTTCTATAAACTCAAAAATCATGTTTTTTATTTTTTTTTTTTAATTTGTGGATGCAACTTCAATAAGCTTGGATTTTTAAGCTGAGCATTGACATTAACATCAGTAGTGCTAGAGAACTCTCTAACTTGTGCATCAGTTTGTTGAAATAACTAAAAAGGTAATAAAGAACAACTTACATGCATCAAAACAAGTTGAATTTACCAATGTACAGTATACCAACACTAATGTCTCCAATGGTGATTTGAAACATATACTAATTATATACTAAAAAAAATCTATTAATTATGAATTACAAATATTTATGCCATCATAACTCCCCATGCTTTGACCAGAAATACTCATCATTCATGTGCATCATCAGTGATCAAACTGAGAATGATCAGCAGCCTGTCAGTTGATATTGTAAGTTGTTGCTGTTTAATATTCTAAGGGTAACACTTTACAGTAAGGTTTGTCAACAGTTAAAATGAACTAACAATGAAGCATTTATAAATCTTAGTTCATTTTAAATCAAAAGATGTATTTGTTAACATAAGTTGGTGCAACTAACAAGAGCAATACTAACAATACTCAAACTAAATGGCCAAAAAAATTGTAATGTCAACTTTTTCTACATTCAGTAGTTCCCTTTGTAATGGAGTTTGTCTGACTAGATGGAAGTTGGATGTTTTACAGTGTAATTTGTGTGGCTGCTGTATAATAAAACACCTTTAGGCTCACATTTTTGACCCGGCGTTGGTTTTCCAGGATCTGGGAGCTTTGACTGGCGTTCTGTCTGGTCTGAAGTGAAGCGTGAGGTTGATCACACACCTGCTGTAGTTCAGCTCGACTCAGACACTCCAGCTTCCTTTGGCATCTGCGGCCACTGCCATTCTCCTTCCTGTGTGTCAACCCTCTCCTCCTTCCCGGCTTCCGGGGTCGGCAGCTCCATCTGTCCAGAGCCGGCGGGGGATCGGGCAGCCCTACAGAGGCGTGCTGAGAGGGTCCCGGACCCTTGTGGTGCGTCTGCCGGGGTCTCTCTGTGTTCCTCTAAATCCAAACACTTCCATCGTGAGATTCCGGTGCCAGCTGGCCGGACTCACCTCCTAAAACCAGCGAGGTAACGTCCACCTCCACGTCTGCTTCTGCCGCTCTCCTTTACTCGGCTGTCTATCCTTCAAAACTCGCCAATGGACGAGTAATTAACTACTCAAGCACACCCTTTTGTTTGAGCAACTCCATAACGTGAATAAATGTTTCTGATTTCAAATTAAGCGCCAAAAAAAAGGCCATCTTATTGATTGATTTTCATTTTATCAGAACCACATGATATTATGACACATGAAAATATTGAATGTTCTTCACAATGATTGGAAGTTACACCACATGAGAAAAAAAAATGCTTTGGTAAATCATAATTATGACAAAAAAATTTAAATTATGAGATAATTATGTCAGAAAGTCGAAATTATTAAATAAAAAGTTGAAAATTCGAGACTCATAATTATGACAAAAAGTCACAATTATGTAAAACAAAATTAAATTATAAAATTATCATTACAAATAGTCACAATTGTCAAAGAGTCGAAATGGTGAGATAAAAATTTTGAAAATTTGAGATATAAGTCATAAGTATGACAAAAAGTTTAAATTACAAGATACTCGTAACTGACAAAAAGTCACAATTATGTGAAAAAAGATGAAATTATGAAATAAAAAGTTGAAAATATGAGATACTTATAATTATGACAAAAAGTCACAATTATGTAAAAAAAGACGAAATTCTGAAATTCTCATTACATATAGTCACAATTGTCAGAAAGTCGAAATTGAGATAAAAATTTTGAAAATTTGAGATACTCAAAATAATGACGAAAGTCACAATTATGTCAGAAAGTTGAAATTATGACATAAAAAAATTGAAATTATGAGATAGTCATAAGTATGACAAAAAGTTGAAATTACAAGATACTCGTAACTGACAGTCACAATTATCTGAAAAAGTTGAAATTATGAGATAAAAAGTTGAAAATCTGAGATACTCATAATGACAAAAAGTTTAAAATTCGAGACTCATAATTATGACAAAAAGTCACAATTATGTAAAAAAAATGAAATTATGAAATTCTCATTACAAATAGTCACAATTGTCAGAAAGTCGAAATTGAGATAAAAATTTTGAAAATTTGAGATATGATAAGTATGATAAAAAGTTGAAATTACAAGATACTCGTAAATGACAAAAAGTCACAATTATGTCAGAAAGTCAAAAATATGAGATACAAAGTCGAAATTATGAAATCAAGTCATAACTATGACAAAAAGTTGAAATTATGATATAGTCATGACATAAAAAATTATGACACAAAATCAGAATTAAAAAGTCATAATTATGACTTTTTATGTAATAATTTTGACATTTTTCCAGTTTTCCTGTCATGTTGTGCATGTCTGTGCTGTTGTTTTGTGGACGTTTAGTTTGTAGTTTTGTCTAGTTCTTATTTCCTGTTCCCTGGTTTCTTCCTGATTGTTCTCACCTGTGTCTCATTACCCTCTTTAGTTTGTGTGTATTTATGCCCTGCCTCTGTAGTGTCGGGGTGACATGTATTAAGAAAATAGGGAAATGTGATCAGTTTTGATCTATAGTCTGAATGAGCAGTAGCAGGACTGGCTGAGTCTGAGTGTATGCTGAAGAGGTGTGCTGGCAGACGCTGCTCTAGATCTCACTGTGTTTGGAGGTCACTGCATTATTGGACGGCAGTGACAGAAGCTCTTGGATCTGGACTTTCATTTGGACAGTAAACTGAGACTCGAACTGGCCTCAGCTTCATGACTGGACTTTGAATTATATTAGCAATATTTACATTATTACAATATGAACATTAAGAATAACTTTATAAGTTAGAAGTTTTATAATATACATGTAAATATATACACAAAATAATCTGCATAAATGGACAATACTACTAATAATAATAATATTAATTACACAAACATTGTCTATTATAATAAATATTATATAATATTATAATAAATAATGTTTACTACATTTGATTTAAATGATTACAATATTTTTAACCTAAATCTTCCAGCTATTCAAAACATTTCCAGAAAGCTTTATTTTGGTTGTTAAAAAAGGCATATTTCGCGATTAAAATACAACTTGTAGTTGCAGTTTTTGTTTTGACCATTTTTGGTTAATTTTAGTCATAATTATGTCAAAAGTCGAAATAAAAAGTTAAAAATTTGAGATAATTATGACAAAAAAAAGTCACAGTTATGTCAAAAGGTCCAAATTATGAAATCAAGTCATAATTATGACAAAAGTTAATAATTTAAACATTTTTGTCATTATTATATAAAAAGTTGAAATTATGAGATTGTCATAATTATGACTTAATTTCATAAATTCGAGTTTTTGACATAATTATGAGTATCTCATTATTTCAACTTTTTATGTCATAATTATGACAGAAATTATGTATGAAAAATTAAAAATTATTCACTTTTGTCATAATTATGACTTGATTTCATAATTTTGACATAATTATAAGTTAAATTTATGAGACAAGTCATAATTATGACATAAAAAGTTGAATTGACAAAAAATCACCAATTATGTCAAAATATCCTGTTGTTTTTACAGAAACAGAATTATTAAAATGACACACCATTAAATGTGAAGTGCCACACATGGAATTCTGGGAATGATTTTCACTGTAAATTATAACATGTTTTGTTCTTTTGTACGTCTAACTATATTTTACTGTATTTAACTATATATTTACTTTATTTTACTGTAAAACGATACGAAATGTAGACAGTATTTTACAGTTTCCCCCTGAATCTAGTAAGGAAACAGACTGTTAAACTACAGGTTTTTACTGTAGCATTTTTACAGTCATTTAGAATTACATTCATTTTTACAGTGTAGGACTGGACGATATTCACAGTGATTTTAAGGCACATTTGTTTTAGTCATTGTGGCGTTTTTCTCCTTCATGTAACATTGATTATTTAACACTTATTAACATTAAACAATATACTGTATTTCGTGTAAGAATCACCCTTCAGAGCAAATACAGAATTACTGCACCAGAAGGTTGAAAACTGTTGAAATGTTTAATATTTGGTGTCTTTAACATCATTTGATTCAATGCGCTTATTGTGTACATACAAGTTTTTACATTGCACTTATATTTTTAAAAAAACCCTGCATGTTTGTAGTTAATTTCTGTAATTACATCTATAATTACACCGTTGACCCCTTAAATGTATCTAAACTAACCTCACCCGTATCCACCTCAGTAGAAGCACGAGTGTTTTATAATACAACATCAACACAATAAGTAAGCATTTTTAAAGTATAAGTGAAAGACACCGAATATAAAGAGTGACCTTTTATTTTACTATATCATGCAGTTCAGTTGAGAATGAGTCCATAAATAAGCTTCTACATGTAGTCTTTCCACTGAGAGACGAACAGACATGACGCTTTATCTCAGTCTGGACCCGAGCGGTTCTGTGTCGGGACAGCAGGGGTCCGGCCAGTGAGTTAACATAAAGACAGACCGGCAGCGAGACGCTCTCTGAGACCGCACGGGTGTCGAGTCCGTGAGCTCTCGGGGCACAGAAGCACAAAGAAAGACGCTCGTACTGCAAATCAGACGTGTGGAGATCCTATTGAGCTGTCTGTGACACTTCACCCTGTTATCTGCCCCCTCCACCGTCCGGCCCGTGCCGAGGGCAGCTCTGATTACTCTTATCACCACCTCTCAGGGGATCCAGGGCTGTTCCTCTGTGCTGCCTTCATAGACTGCATTTCAAAGGCATCATATGCACATTCCCAAAGACAGGCCTTACAAGATGCCTTAATTTGACTAAATGATAAAGCAACACTACATTGTGACCAAAAATCTGTCCATGAAGTTTGCTTCAAATCAGTCAATTAAAATAGTTCAATGTAAAGAAAGGCACCATTTACCTCTACTTTTATGCATATTAGAGTCATGCATTGTTAGCAACATGCAACAACTCAAAACAGGGTCAACCATTCAGATTAATAAAAGTGTGTTTTGGTTGGAATATTGCAGTGTTTATTCTAAATTATTTATCGGTGCACATCATTATTGTGTCAAATTCATGTTCCTCATAATCTTGAATCAGAATCTCTTGCTGCATCTCTTCTCTTCTCTGATGATGAGGGCGGGGCAACCTGTCACTCACATGAGATCCACCAATAGCAAACCACAACCATCCAATCAATTCCCCACAGACAAAATCAAGCCCCACCCTACATTTGTTCTTGTTCCTTAAGCATTTTTACTACATTGCATCCTTTGTGCAAAAGCCAATCCTATAATGCACAAATGAAGTTTAAATTAAATATGCTTAAAATCAGTGCAAATCAGTTGATCAAAAAGGCAATATTTTACTCAATATTTCTATATTTTTTGCATATTAGAGTAATGCATTGCTAGCAACATCTTTAACTATGAATCAGTTTTTGAACCACCATTCAGGGGTGCGTTTCCCAAAGCGAACTATGGTCGCAAGTTCCTTTGTTACCAATAGAGTTCAATGGGACTTACGACCATGGTTCACTAACGATGCTTTCGGGAAACTCACCCCAGATTAGTAGTTAAAGTGGACCTATAATGCCCCTCTCACAAGATGTAATATCAGTCTCTGGTGTCTCCAGAATGTGTGTGTGAAGTTTCAGCTCAAAATCCCCCACAGATCATTTATTATAGTTTGTCAAATTTGCCCCTATTTGGGTGTGAGCAAAAACACACCGTTTTTGTGTGTGTCCCTTTAAATGCAAATGAGCTGCTGCTCCCGCCCCCTTTCCAGAAGAGGGCGGAGCTTTAACAGCTCAACAACAACAAAGCTGGAGAATCTCACGCAGCCAAAATGAGGATTGTCAGTAACGGTGTTCAGCCTTACATTGTTCAAACCGGAGTCGACACTGATGGAGAGACTCAGGAAGAAGTTACAACTTTTAGACGTTTCTGAATGGTTAGTGGATAAATTGATGTAGTTGCTGTGGAGTTGATCAACTCATCCACTAGCATGTGTCGTCATGTTCATCTTTTGATCAAAACCTGTATGGCGTACATAGCATACCTGTTTCCCAAACAGCCATACACACCAGGCTAATGTTTATGATTGCTATCAAATGCTGTGAATGGTCTAATATTTTTTCCCAAAATATCGCTCGGACAGAAACGCTCCTTTTTTATCAATCGATCTTGCCAGGGTCAACTTCAGGCTCTCCAAGCTAGCGAGACTCTAAATAGTGTTCAGTGCTCTTCTGTGCAGCAACGACAGAACAGTTAACATGCTTTGATCCAACTTTTGTCATGGCGTTAGAACTGGTACACCGGTGTCGCTTGCAACAACAAAACATGCAGATTAAGGGACGGTAATATTATAATAAGATCCCCTTCCTACGTCACAAGAGGAGTGAAATCAGAGCGTCTCGTTCTTTCACATGCTTGCAGAGAAAACAAAGTTACTGGGTTGTGCTTTTTCACATTTTCTGGGTTGGTAGATGAACCGGGGATCCAATTATAGCACTTAAACACGGAAAAAGTCTGATTTTTATGATATGTCCCCTTTAATAAATATGTGTTTTGGTTATTAAGCTATCACCTCCAGTTGTCAGGTATATATTTCTTGGTCAGACACATAAAGGTCACAGTTTCCTGAGAATGACCCTTATACTGGAATCCCTCATTTGAGCAGTAAAATAAATTATTTTTCCTTTTTTGGACTTTTGTTCGGCTCATCTTATTGACATTACCAAGGACGAATGTGTGGAGAGATTTATTCCAGCGTTCACGTCTGATCTCCTCTCATGTCCGTCAACATGAACTCGGCATCATCTGCTCGTCCAATCAAATTACTGATATTTCTAGTTTCCTCCCTGTCAGTAATTTCATATTTGTCCTGAAAGTCAATCTGCCTACAAATGTACATTTGTATCAATGCAGAAATGAAGAGGATTGTAAATGATGCAGACGTCTGGCGTGACATTGAGCTGTGAGAGTCGCTGCCGCGAGCCGTAGGTGAGGCTTCAGACAGAACGGATTCTTAACCTTGAAACACAAGGACGCCCACTCGTATCAGCCGCTGGATCATTCTGCAGTCTTCACCGAAGTGTTCAGAGAAACACAGATCTTGATTCGTTCAAACTGTACGACTCATTCAGAACGATTCACAGAGAGAGAACATAGGATCATACTTTATACTTCAATAATTGTTAGGCACAATGCACTTATTGTATTGATGTACACCTCTATTGAGATGGATATGGGTTAAGTTGGTTTTAAAGGTGACTAGAAATGATTTACAGCTGTAAACTACACAGTAGTTAAAGGTACTGAAAGTGGGAAAAAGCAAGCAAGAAATTTGTGAAAGCTAAAAACAAGAAATAAAGCTAACGAAAAACAATAAGTGATAACACTTTACAATAAGGTTATGTTTATTAAAGGCACAATATGTAAGATTTCTGGATTAAAATATCCCAAAGTCATTAGAACAGTGTTATATATTTTGTTGACTTGTGTACTTAAATTATCCCAAATGTTTCCAAGAATGTTTAAATCCAGAGAAATAAGCAATTTTAACCAGTACGCGGACCATGTCTATCAATGACATCATACCCGCGTTACACTCGATTTTATTTTGTAGAAACCATGGAAACACAGAAGACGCTTTAATATATGATGTGTTTTATTAGACAGACGTGCATTCATCGATAGAAAACTAATCATGTTATATAGCCCAACACTGTAAGTCTTATTGTTTAAATCTCGTTTTCTTGATTTACCGCGAGTACCATGTTTTACCATGATGGATCTATCTTACTGCAGTGTGTAACAGTGTCTCACAGCAGCCTCCGAGTGAACGCAGGGCAGCATTATAACAACTTTCAACACTCAAATGTATCTAATATGATAAACAGAGCTGCGTTACCTCATACTCCTGACCGGAAGAAGCAGAAGCAGCGTCTGTGGCATAATAAAAGTCCCGCTGCTTTCGAGCCGTGTGTCGCGCTCATCTCTCTTTAGCAATCGCTCCAGCTCCTCGTTCAGCTCCAACATCCTGATTCAAACCACAGTAATGTTAATCTTTAATACATTGGCTCATCCATGAATATGATTCCTGTCGGATTCTTAGATGTGAAGACGACACCTCCCATGATTCCACACTCAATCGCTTCATCAGCACTCTAAAAAACAAATTTACACCGTAAAATACTGTTTTCCATTGACACAATAATATTCTGAATAACAATGCATTCTGGGTAATATTATTTGTAATTTTCCAGAAAGTAACCTTTAGGTTACATTCTTGAAAATGACAAATAATATTACCCAATACTTCAATGGAAAATGGTATTTTACTGTGTAAATTTGTTTCGTTTTTTACAGTTATTTTTAGAGTGAAGCGATGCCTATGCTATTGTTTTGAATAAGCGACCTCTAGTGGCGAAAAATTACACATTGTGCTTTTAATATTAGTTAAACATGAACAATAATTCTACAGCATTTATTAAAGGTACAGTATGTAAGATTTCTGTCCGCTAGAGGTCGCTAGAGGTCTATTCAAAACAAAGCCGTAGCTTGATGATGGCAAGCTTGAGCACGTAATCTTGTGACGTGGTCTCCATCTCAACAGACGGTGCAAAAGAATAGGGATTGGACTCGGGAAGAAATCATGTTCATGGATGTGATTATTAACGTTACTGTAGTGTGAAGCAGAGCAGGAGCGAGTGTTGTGGAGCTGAACGAGGAGCTGGAGCGATTGATCAACACACGCCTCACGAGCAGCGGGACTTTTATTATGACACAGTCGCCGGCGCCGCTTCCTCTTTTCCGGTCATGAGTATGAGGAAACGCAGCTCTGTTTATCATATTAGATACATTTGAGTGTGTTGAAAATGATGTTATAACGTTACTCTGTGCGTTCGCTCGGCGGCTGCTGTGAGACACTGTTACACACTGCAGTAAGATAGATCCATTTTACAATATCATATTAAATGCTGGATGATTGTGTTGATAAATGACATGCAATTCATTTTAAAACATATTGTATGATGGAGAAAATGCTGTATTACTGTTACCAAAAATATAGCTGCATCTGATTATGCTATGTTAGCTACTTCACAAAATAGTGTTTTTCTCTGAGGCGTGGTAAAGCATGAGACTCGCAAAAAATCAAGAAAATTAGATTTAAACAATAAGACTAAACGTGTTGAGCTATATAACAACAATAATTAGTTTTCTGTCTATAAATATGTCAAAACAGTTGTTCCCTTGTCTATTAAAACATGTAATATATTAAAGCGTCTTTGGTGTTTCCATGGTTTCTACAAAATAAAGCGGAAACCGAGGGTAACGCGGGTATGACGCCATTGACAGGCGACTCCTCACACGTCCCAGAGCCTTGGTTAAAATTGCAATTTTCTCACAATTTACAAATAGTTGCAAACATTTGGGATATTATAAGTACTCAAGTGAACAAAATATATAACACTGGCCTAGTGGTTTTTGGATATTTTACTGCAATTTTTTTTTTTACATATTGCACCTTTAACTCCTTCAGTCCTGTATTTCAACTAAGAAAAAAAAAGTTACCTACTTGATATCTGCTCTTCTTCAGTATATATATATAAATAATTTAATTTTTGAAACTTATTTTTTATTTGATTTATTTTTTTATGTACACTACAATGGACTGATGCTTGGTTATAATGTTAATCTCAGCATTTACGAATACGTTATTAAAATCAGAAGTTGCACCTGTAATTTTAATCACTTACATTAACAGATTAAGATTAATAAATATTGTAAAAAATATGTTAGTTAATGAATGAGACTTTATAAAGTATACCGACACACTTAATATAAAGTAGCATAGTAAAAGAAAAAGTCAGACATTTGCGGACGATATAAAAACGAGAAAGAAAGGTGAAAGAGAAAATCTGGCAAAACAGAAGAAAGTTAGGAAAGAAAGTTGGTTGTGAGAAAGAAAGAAAGCAAGCGGAGAGGAGCAGAAGACGCGGCGCCTCTGGAGTGATTTATTTGGCAAATCAGGACACAATGAGCGGATTATGACGCTCTAATAGGAGAGAGTGTTTGGGGAGCCGCTAATTGGCTGTGATTGAGTTGCAGGCTGGGAGAGAGAGACCTGGGATCCGCGCGCGTCTGTCAGCCAATCATCCGCTAATCAGAGAGCTCAAATTAAAAGTGCGTGTTTGGAGTCGAGGACGGGATAATGGAGCCTGTGCAGCAGTGTGAGATCATTCTGACCCATACTGTACATCTGTGAACGAGGGCCAGCTCGCTGCAGCTTACTGTCATGAGATTTCATGATTTAAGAGCATTGATCAGCTGACCGTCTGTGTGTAACACACACATCAGTCAACATATATGAAGAAAATGTAGTATATTCCAGAATGAAGGTTATTAAACGCTGTCCGGTGCAGTGACTGTGCAGTAGGGGTCAGTGTTTCACTGCTCTACCACACACACACACACACACACACACACACACCACAGCATTACCTTTCAAATGAAATAATAACAATAAATGAAATAATTCATCACGACTGGCTTAACTGCTTAAAACAATTATATTTATTTTTTCCCCCTAAATCCCAAATTGTAATGCCATCCAGACATTTCAACATAAATTCTGCTTGTACACACATACAAACATTCTGTTTGTCTATATTAATGTCTTCATTATTTATTCTTTTAGGTGATCTGATGCCCTAAAGTCATGTTTAAAAATGTTTTTAACATGAATACATGTTTTTTTAACATATTTATTCATATTTGAATACAAATATTTAACATATTGAACATGCAAAAAAGATTAGAACTTGATCTAAAGCATTTAAGGAAATTAAAATGAAGGTTTAAAAATGATCTGCTGATGAGATGACAAAAATATATTTATTTAAAGAAATTTATTAAATCTCCCTCAAAATCAAAAATGTGTTATCTCGCTATTCTGAATGCAAGAATACTTAATTCAGTTGCATGCATATAAATGAACAATTCATATAATTATAAAAATGAAAATCATACATTTATACAATTGAGTTTTACAAACAGCTTGTAGATCCTCGCTGCACACGCTTCAGTCTGATTGTTTTAATTGTAAATGTTGTGTTTGTAGCTTCAGTGTAAGAGACTGGAGTGGGTTTGGCTGTAAACGGGATTAATTCTCAAAGAACGTCCTTTAGTCTTCCTCGTGTAATTTCATTTGTGGCTCCATACGGTGAATAGCAAAGCAGAGGCTGCGGCCTTCAGCTACAACACACACACACACACACACACACACACGCCTGCTGTCCGTCTCTAAAACCATTATTATACTCAATTATTATCAGTATCAATCTCTTCATATTCTTAATGATGCTATTTTTGTCTTGTTTTTAAGTTTAAAATACCCTTAAATAAAAATAAAAAAAGTTGACATGGGATGCAACATTTCTGAACATATGAAGACTTCATTTGTCTTGTGGCACTGTTCATTCGTTTTATGTTTAGATCTGCCAAACAAAAGACATTATTATCAGATGAGAACATTTGAGCTGAATAACACTGTCATCTTCTGCTTTACTGCTGAAAATGAGTTTGTTTCTTATGAACTTTGCAACATTCACACTGTTGTTTTCCTGTTTATCACTGTGAAGCTGCTTTGAAACAATCTAAAGCGCTATAGAAATAAACATCACAGTATATCCTCTAAAAACATGTTTTCATATCTCACACAGTTCTGCTTCGCAGGGTAAATGTTCTTGTTTAGATGTTTTTTTACTGGAAAAAGAAAGAGAAGATATGAGCCAAAACAGTATGACCAGTCGCAGATGAAACGATTAGTAAATATCGTTGATCATCTTCTAACAGGGCCACATATAAAACTCTGGTTAGATTAGATGGTCAGCAGACAATCAGTTCTTGTAAGAATCATGTTGGATGCAGGAGAAATGTGCAGGAATAAAGATCTGAGTGACCGATTTGTTATGGCAAGTCAGAGTATCTCTGAAACAGCAAGGCTTGTGTTGCTCCCGGTCAGTGGTGAGAATTCACTAACAGTGTCCGAGGAGGGACAAACTACAAACCGGCGACAGGGTGTCGGACAAAACCCAAACGCTCAAAATACTTCACTGGTTTGAGTAGGACAAACTTAAATTAAACAAATTAGTTCAGTTAAATTAACTTTTGTGAGTATTTAGCACTTTCTTTTTCTTTTGAGTTCACAGCACTGACATATTTCAAGTAAACTGAACTGTTTCATTGTTTTGAGTTGAATGAACTCATTTCTTTTAATTTAGACTAACTTAAGTTTAACTGAATCTGGGCTGGGATTTCTATTTTAAAGCATGCTTTGCCCATGGCACTCGAAAGGGAGAGTAAATGCTAAAATTATGTGTTATATAATGTTTTTTTTTTTGTGCAAGATTAATGTTAAGTGGGACATTTAGTAGTGATTAATGTTTTGTTCATTTAGAAGAGTTTCTGTTAATGTGGATTTTTGGAGAGTTTCCTTCAGGTTTGAGAGCAGGTAAGCTACATGTTTTATATTGCTGTACTCATTCAGTAAGTGCTATACCATGATATTGTTAACATGTTAGTAAATTAACAAGTTGGCATTTTCTGAATTAGTTTGTAATAGCAAAATATTTATGTTGAGATAACCTGATCATGTTTAGTTAAATGTATAAATTAGTGTACTCAGATATTTCAAGTTAAGAAAGTTTTTTGAGTTCTGACAACTTATTATGGTTTACGGTGAAGTAAATAATTGATTTGATTTGCAAGAACTCAAAATAAAAAGGTTAATTACCTAAAGCTTTTATGTGAATTGCTATCAAAGTGTATGAATTAGCTAACTCAGTACTTTAAGTTAGGAGCAATTAACATGCATGAGTACTACAAACTTAAAACTTGGTAGTTTTGCTTACTTAAATTCAGAATATCATAACTCTAAAATTTTATGTAACTGATTACCTCAATTTTTTTGAGTTAGCCAAACTTATTCAGGTTTACAGTGCAAGACTCACCGATGCATGAGGTCAATGAAGACTTATCGTGTCTGATATGAGCAAACAAGGTCTACTATGTCACAAGTTAAATAAGTAGTTGGGCTAACTCAAAAAATTTGAGGTAATTGGTTACATAAAATTGAGTTATAATGTTCCCATAATGTTTTAATGATGGTTACTGGAGGAATGTGTCACAACGCACGCATAGCCTCAGATCAATCACTCTAAAAAATCTTGGGTTATTTTTCCTACCCAAGTTGAGCCTTTTGGGTCATTATTTTGGGTTATTTTCCCAGTGTTTGGGTCGTTTTTGTGTTACCCAGCTCCTGGGTCATGACGTAACCCAGGGGTTGAGTTATTTATCACAGGCTTTTTGCACTCTTCAGGAGAGAGCAGTGCAGCTCCATCAAATTGGTGCATGTCTTCGGTAAAAATACAGGTTTGTGTATGTTTTATTTTATCTAGAAATGTGTTATTGTTCTGTATATCATTTAATTTTATGCAAAGCAACATACGGGGTGTGATGTGAGTCACCTAAAGAGTGTCGTGTCGGTCTTCTCGTGTATATAAATGCTTAGGATGTTAAAATATGTTCTCAGAATTGTACACTGATTATTTATGGACAGGTTATGGAGTCAGTCACAGCATTTTTCGGCCACGAGTGAAACGCAGGCGGCGGTCTGAAGTTATCAATTCCCCGCCAAATGCGAATCATCCTGCGCCATTACGGTGGAAACAGACAACAGAGACTCGTCGATTACACTTGAATTATTTCTAAATGTATCATTTTTTCTTCTAATATTTGTTAAACAAGCTTAAATGTAGGCAAGATGTATGAAAAAGATATAAAATATGCTATACTATAATATATGATTGAAAATAAAGGAATTATCATGCGCTCTAAAAAATGCTGGGTTAAAAACAACCCAAGTTGGGTTAAAAATGGACAAACCCAAATTGTGTTGGGTCCCACTTTATATTAAGTGGCCTCAACTACTGTGTACTTACATTTAAATTAATCATTTGATACAATGCACTTATTGTGTACATACATGTTTTTACATTGTACTTATATTTTAAAAATACCTGCATGTAATTACATCTGTAATTAATTTCTGTAATATTTATAATTTATTTATAATAACATTTGTAATTAAACTGTTGACCCATCCCTTACAGCTTACCCCTACCCTTAAACCTACCCATACCACCAAACCTTACCCGTATCCCACCTCAGCAAAAGTGTTTTGCAATTCAGTATGAACCCAATAAGTGCATTGTACTTATTTTTGATGTAAGTACATAGTAGTTAAAGCCACTTAATATAAAGTGGGACCTTGTGTAGTTTTAACCCAGTGTTTTTTAGAGTGTATGATGACCCCGCCCACCTTCGGAACTGGACCTTGGAGCAGTGGAAGAAGGTCACATGGGTGGCCGTGTGTGTGTGCTGTCTTTGATGCACCAGGATGCATTGTGGGATGATGACAAGCCGGTGGAGGCAGTGTGATGCTCTGGACAATGTTCTGCTGGGAAGACTGGGTCCAGACACTCAGGTGGATTTAAATCTGGCATGTGTCACCAACCTAAACATTTTTGCAGACCAGGTACACCCTTCATGACAGTGGTGTTCCCTGGTGGAAGTGGCTCTTTCATCAGGATAATGCTCCCTGCCACACTGCACACATTGTTCAGGAATGGTTTGAGGAAAATGATGAAGAGATCAAGGTGTTGCCCTGGCCTCCACATTCTCCAGATCTCATGTGCTGGACCTACAAGTTCGATCCTCGGTGGCTTCACCTCACAACCTACAGGACTTGAAGGATCTGCAGCTCATGTCTTGGTGCCAGAAACCACAGGACACCTTCAGGGTTCTGGTAGAGTCCAGGTCTTTGCGGAGGAAGGCAGGTGGACATAATGTTTTGGCTCATCGGTGTATATGTGCTCCTGCACCAACTGATCTGTTGAATCATAAAAACAAGGCAAACATGAAGAAAGCGATTCATCAAGCGCAGCTCTTCCTTAGCGTGTCACAGATGGGACGGGTCTGTGAGACGGTCCTGTTGGGCGTGTGACGGGCCCCGGGCCCCTTCCCCCGCGGAGCGAAGCCCCCTGCCTGTTTTTTGATTTAATTAAAGGGAAAAGGGCGCATCAATTTCATTGGCAGTGCAGAGAGATGACAGCACACAAATTGAAAGCGCGCGCCTCGGCCAGGAGGGAGGAGGGAGGGCAGCGCTCATCATTAACACTGAACACAATCCTGTGTGCCATGTAACAAGATTAGAAACATTATTATCATTCTCCCGTCCACACAGACAGAGACACTTGAGTCATTTGTAACACAAATACTGAGTAAAGAGAGGTTACAACATACTAAAAAACACCTGAAATCAGGAAGTGCTTCATTGTTCTTGTGACATGTCAAAAAAAAAAAACACTTTCCAATGTCTTTTCAAAAACAATCTCAAATGCTGCAGGAGTTTGTTCTCAGAACTAACTTTGCTTTTCTATAATATTTTAATTCTTTCATTTCAAACTGTGCAAATGCATTTTGCATCTTTCCCTTCAAATAAATGACATTGGGTTGTTTTAACCCAGCGGTTGGATTACAATCAATTAATAATAACCAATCACTGGATTTGTTCATTTTCAACCCAGCATTTAATGAGTAATGCATTAAAATATGTGACAAACAACCAATTCCAGATGGAACAAATAATCTGCAAATATTATAATGCATTTGAAATTATTCATGAAAGTCCACAGAGACAACACGATTAATCAAATGATTAATTGCATCCAAAATAAAAGTTTGTTTACATAATATATGTGTGTGTGTACTGTGTAGATTTATTATGTATATATAAATACACACACATGTATTTATTTAAGAAATATTTACATATTTATATTTATGTATAACTTATATTATATAAAGCTTTTATGTACAAGACATGTTTTCTGCAACTTTCAAAAGCAAGAGATTCACTCAGTTACAGAAGTCAATCATGGTCTCAGACTCACTATGTGACTAACTATATGCAGTTGAATCAAAAGAGTCAAGTGAAAACATGATATAAATGGAGTATTGCATCCAATATTTGTGCATGCTGTTAATTTATGTTAATTATTCACATTATTTTTAGCTTAGCAGCATGCTAATGTCAGACCGTGTTGAATTCAGCTCGAGTCGAGTCTCCTGTCTGATGAAGCTGTTTGATTGACCTTGAGTAATGTGGTAAAACTCATTTAAGTTTGGCTTACATCATAACATTTAGAGACGTGGGGATATATTTTATTTGTTCTTCCTTTAAATTTAATACAGAATCTTATAAAACGGCATTGAAACAGCAGTCTGAGTGCAAATCATATTATTTCCTACAAGTCTCCTCATAAACCTTCCAATATCCAAAATGAATGATGTTTTTATGAAACAAACACGCTTTTTACTTCTTCCAAACAAAGTCACAAGCTTTCTCTGATAAACTGCTGACAACTTTATGTCATGTGGACCTAAGGGGAGTGTGAAAAATGGAGGAAATCAAGCGGATCAGACGGTGTTTACTCTCATCAGGTGTCGCTGAAACACACACTGGGTTTGTGGGTATTTTCCTGATGTGACGCAGCTGAAACTCAGTACCGCTGCTGTGAAGGTGAGATTCCTGTGAAATGAGATATCTGAGCGAATGGACATCGATATTAAGAGACGGACACAGTTTACCCTGCCGAGGCAAAGGAAGTCAGGTCATAAACAGACAAGATCAAAGCTTACATAATCATTTCAGTTTTACATATCTATCTATCTATTATTAAAATCTATTTTCACACATACAAATATGTTGAAGAATCTTGTGTGATTTTCCCCCCAGGCAGTTGTGAACGAAGGGGTTCATTTAATCCATTTCGAAAAATGTTCTTGAGTGCCACGTTATTAAAATCCTGGACATAGTCCTCAATCAAACGTTTACCTTGACATAGGCTCAGGAAGGTAACTGCTGGGTTCATGGTTGGTCTAGCTTTCTGTAACAGGGAGTCCACTGGAGGCGAGCGTAGGTAGAACCCAAGTGCAGTTTATTAATAATCCAAAATATGAACAAAAACAAAGGACTTGACCTTGACCTTGACCTTGACCTTGACCTTGACCTTGACCTTGACCTTGACCTGCAGATCCTGACACTCACCAAAAGCGGGTTATATAACAACAAAGCTACACAAGATAACAATGAAACATGAGGGCTATTTATACAAAGAGACTAATGACAAACAAGGAACACCTGTGAACAATCAACACAAAGAACCAATGACAGGAAGAGAACTGAAATCACATGACTAAAGCAACCAATGAGAACATGACACATGAGACAGGGGAAGAACATGACATGATCACATAAGGGCAAAGGGAAATCACATGACACAAAACACATGGAAAAACAGGGAAAACAAACAAAGCAATGAAACAAAGCATAACTATAATATAAACCATGAAACGTGAACATGAAACACCAAAACAAGACTTGACAGTTAGAAAGTCAGAATTGTGTGATATGAATTCAGAATTGGGAGATATAAAGTCAGAATTGTGTGATATAAAGTCAGAATTGCGTGATATAAAGTCAGAATTGCGTGATATAAAGTCAGAATTGTGTGATATAAAGTCAGAATTGCGTGATATAAAGTCAGAATTGCGTGATATAAAGTCAGAATTGTGTGATATAAAGTCAGACTTGCTTGATATAAAGTCAGAATTGTGTGATATAAAGTTAGAACTGTGTGATATAAAGTCAGAATTGTGTGATATAAAGTCAGAATTGCTTGATATAAAGTCAGAATTGGGAGATATAAAGTCAGAATTGCGTGATATAAAGTCAGAATTGTGAGTTATAAAGTCAGAACTGTGTGATATAAAGTCAGAATTGTGAGATATAAAGTCAGAATTCCGTGATGTAAAGTCAGAATTGCTTGATATAAAGTCAGAATTGTGTGATATAAAGTCAGAATTGGGAGATATAAAGTCAGAATTGCGAGATATAAAGTCAGAATTCCGTGATATAAAGTCAGAATTAGGAGATATAAAGTCAGAATTAGGAGATATAAAGTCAGAATTGGGAGATATAAAGTCAGAATTGCGAGATATAAAGTGAGACTTGCTTGATATAAAGTCAGAATTCCATGATATAAAGTTAGAACTGTGTGATATAAAGTCAGAATTCCGTGATATAAAGTCAGAATTGAGAGATATAAAGTCAGAATTGCGAGATATAAAGTCAGAATTGTGTGATAAAAAGTCAGAATTGCTTGATATAAAGTCAGAATTCCGTGATGTAAAGTCAGAATTGGGAGATATAAAGTCAGAATTGGGAGATATAAAGTCAGAATTGCGAGATATAAAGTCAGAATTGGGAGATATAAAGTCAGAATTGCGAGATATAAAGTCAGAATTGGGAGATATAAAGTCAGAATTGAGTGATATAAAGTCAGAATTGAGTGATATGAAGTCAGAATTATGTGATATAAAGTCAGAATTGGGAGATATAAAGTCAGAACTGTGTGATATAAAGTCAGAATTGCTTGATATAAAGTCAGAATTCCGTGATGTAAAGTCAGAATTGCTTGATATGAAGTCAGAATTGTGTGATATAAAGTCAGAATTGAGTGATATAAAGTCAGAATTGTGTGATATAAAGTCAGAATTGGGAGATATAAAGTCAGAATTGGGAGATATAAAGTCAGAATTGCGAGATATAAAGTCAGAATTGGGAGATATAAAGTCAGAATTCCGTGATGTAAAGTCAGAATTGCTTGATATGAAGTCAGAATTGTGTGATATAAAGTCAGAATTGAGTGATATAAAGTCAGAATTGTGTGATATAAAGTCAGAATTGGGAGATATAAAGTCAGAATTGCGAGATATAAAGTCAGAATTGGGAGATATAAAGTCAGAATTGCGAGATATAAAGTCAGAATTGGGAGATATAAAGTCAAACTTGCTTGATATAAAGTCAGAATTGTGTGATATTAAGTTAGAACTGTGAGATATTAAGTCAGAATTGTGAGATATAAAGTCAGAATTGTGATATAAAGTCAGAATTGTGAGTTATAAAGTCAGAACTGTGGGATATAAAGTCAGAATTGCGAGATATAAAGTCAGAATTAGGAGATATAAAGTCAGAATTGCGTGATATAAAGTCAGAATTGCTTGATATAAAGTCAGAATTGGGAGATATAAAGTCAGAATTGTGTGATATAAAGTCAGAATTGGGAGATATAAAGTCAAACTTGCTTGATATAAAGTCAGAATTGTGTGATATTAAGTTAGAACTGTGAGATATAAAGTCAGAATTGTGAGATATAAAGTCAGAATTGTGATATAAAGTCAGAATTGTGAGTTATAAAGTCAGAACTGTGGGATATAAAGTCAGAATTGCGAGATATAAAGTCAGAATTAGGAGATATAAAGTCAGAATTGCGTGATATAAAGTCAGAATTGCTTGATATAAAGTCAGAATTGGGAGATATAAAGTAAGAATTGCGTGATATAAAGTCAGAATTGTGAGTTATAAAGTCAGAACTGTGTGATATAAAGTCAGAATTGTGAGATATAAAGTCAGAATTGCGTGATGTAAAGTCAGAATTGCTTGATATAAAGTCAGAATTGCGAGATATAAAGTCAGAATTCCGTGATATAAAGTCAGAATTAGGAGATATAAAGTCAGAATTGCGAGATATAAAGTCAGAATTCCGTGATATAAAGTCAGACTTGCTTGATATAAAGTCAAAATTGTGTGATATAAAGTCAGAATTGCGTGATATAAAGTAAGAATTGTGAGTTATAAAGTCAGAACTGTTTGATATAAAGTCAGAATTGTGTGATATAAAGTCAGAATTGCGGGATATAAAGTCAGAATTGCGGGATATAAAGTCAGAATTGCGGGATATAAAGTCAGAATTGCGAGATATAAAGTCAGAATTGTGAGATATAAAGTCAGAATTGTGATATAAAGTCAGAATTGTGAGTTATAAAGTCAGAACTGTGGGATATAAAGTCAGAATTGCGTGATATAAAGTCAAACTTGCTTGATATAAAGTCAGAATTGTGTGATATAAAGTCAGAATTGCGTGATGTAAAGTCAGAATTGCTTGATATAAAGTCAGAATTGTGTGATATAAAGTCAGAATTGGGAGATATAAAGTCAGAATTGCGAGATATAAAGTCAGAATTCCGTGATATAAAGTCAGAATTAGGAGATATAAAGTCAGAATTGCGAGATATAAAGTCAGAATTCCGTGATATAAAGTCAGACTTGCTTGATATAAAGTCAGAATTGTGTGATATGAAGTTAGAACTGTGTGATATAAAGTCAGAATTCCGTGATATAAAGTCAGAATTCCGTGATATAAAGTCAGAATTGCTTGATATAAAGTCAGAATTGGGAGATATAAAGTCAGAATTGCGTGATATAAAGTAAGAATTGTGAGTTATAAAGTCAGAACTGTGTGATATAAAGTCAGAATTGTGTGATATAAAGTCAGAATTGCGAGATATAAAGTCAGAATTGTGAGATATAAAGTCAGAATTCCGTGATGTAAAGTCAGAATTGCTTGATATAAAGTCAGAATTGTGTGATATAAAGTCAGAATTGTGTGATATAAAGTCAGAATTCTGTGATATAAAGTCAGAATTGAGTGATATAAAGTCAGAATTGCGTGATATAAAGTCAGAATTGGGAGCTTTAAAGTCAGAATTCTGTGATATAAAGTCAGAATTGAGTGATATAAAGTCAGAATTGGAAGATATAAAGTCAGAATTGCGAGATATAAAGTCAGAACTGTGTGATAAAAAGTCAGAATTGTGAGTTATAAAGTCAGAACTGTGTGATATAAAGTCAGAATTAGGAGATATAAAGTCAGAATTGCGAGATATAAAGTCAGAATTCCGTGATATAAAGTCAGACTTGCTTGATATAAAGTCAGAATTGTGTGATATAAAGTTAGAACTGTGTGATATAAAGTCAGAATTGTGTGATATAAAGTCAGAATTGGGAGCTTTAAAGTCAGAATTCTGTGATATAAAGTCAGAATTGAGTGATATAAAGTCAGAATTGGAAGATATAAAGTCAGAATTGCGAGATATAAAGTCAGAACTGTGTGATAAAAAGTCAGAATTGTGAGTTATAAAGTCAGAACTGTGTGATATAAAGTCAGAATTAGGAGATATAAAGTCAGAATTGCGAGATATAAAGTCAGAATTCCGTGATATAAAGTCAGACTTGCTTGATATAAAGTCAGAATTGTGTGATATAAAGTTAGAACTGTGTGATATAAAGTCAGAATTGTGTGATATAAAGTCAGAATTGCTTGATATAAAGTCAGAATTGGGAGATATAAAGTCAGAATTGCGTGATATAAAGTCAGAATTGTGAGTTATAAAGTCAGAACTGTGTGATATAAAGTCAGAATTGTGAGATATAAAGTCAGAATTCCGTGATGTAAAGTCAGAATTGCTTGATATAAAGTCAGAATTGTGTGATATAAAGTCAGAATTAGGAGATATAAAGTCAGAATTGCGAGATATAAAGTCAGAATTCCGTGATATAAAGTCAGAATTGCGAGATATAAAGTCAGACTTGCTTGATATAAAGTCAGAATTCCGTGATATAAAGTTAGAACTGTGTGATATAAAGTCAGAATTGTGTGATATAAAGTCAGAATTGAGAGATATAAAGTCAGAATTGCGAGATATAAAGTCAGAATTGTGTGATAAAAAGTCAGAATTATTTGATATAAAGTCAGAATTGGGAGATATAAAGTCAGAACTGTGTGATATAAAGTCAGAATTGCTTGATATAAAGTCAGAATTCCGTGATGTAAAGTCAGAATTGCTTGATATAAAGTCAGACTTGCTTGATATAAAGTCAGAATTCCGTGATATAAAGTCAGACTTGCTTGATATAAAGTCAGAATTGCGTGATATAAAGTAAGAATTGTGAGTTATAAAGTCAGAACTGTGTGATATAAAGTCAGAATTGTGTTATATAAGTCAGAATTGCGGGATATAAAGTCAGAATTGCGGGATATAAAGTCAGAATTGCGGGATATAAAGTCAGAATTGCGAGATATAAAGTCAGAATTGTGATATAAAGTCAGAATTGTGAGTTATAAAGTCAGAATTATGCGATATAAAGTCAGAATTGGGAGATATAAAGTCAGAATTCCGTGATGTAAAGTCAGAATTGCTTGATATGAAGTCAGAATTGTGTGATATAAAGTCAGAATTGAGTGATATAAAGTCAGAATTGTGTGATATAAAGTCAGAATTGTGAGATATAAAGTCAGAATTGGGAGATATAAAGTCAGAATTGCGAGATATAAAGTCAGAATTGGGAGATATAAAGTCAGAATTCCGTGATGTAAAGTCAGAATTGCTTGATATGAAGTCAGAATTGTGTGATATAAAGTCAGAATTGGGAGATATAAAGTCAGAATTGCGAGATATAAAGTCAGAATTGGGAGATATAAAGTCAGAATTGTGTGATATAAAGTCAGAATTGGGAGATATAAAGTCAAACTTGCTTGATATAAAGTCAGAATTGTGTGATATTAAGTTAGAACTGTGAGATATAAAGTCAGAATTGTGAGATATAAAGTCAGAATTGTGATATAAAGTCAGAATTGTGAGTTATAAAGTCAGAACTGTGGGATATAAAGTCAGAATTGCGAGATATAAAGTCAGAATTAGGAGATATAAAGTCGGAATTCCGTGATATAAAGTCAGAATTGCTTGATATAAAGTCAGAATTGTGAGATATAAAGTCAGAATTGCGTGATGTAAAGTCAGAATTGCTTGATATAAAGTCAGAATTGCGAGATATAAAGTCAGAATTAGGAGATATAAAGTCAGAATTGCGAGATATAAAGTCAGAATTCCGTGATATAAAGTCAGACTTGCTCGATATAAAGTCAGAATTGTGTGATATAAAGTCAGAATTGCGTGATATAAAGTAAGAATTGTGAGTTATAAAGTCAGAATTGTGTGATATAAAGTCAGAATTGCGGGATATAAAGTCAGAATTGCGGGATATAAAGTCAGAATTGCGGGATATAAAGTCAGAATTGCGAGATATAAAGTCAGAATTGTGAGATATAAAGTCAGAATTGTGATATAAAGTCAGAATTGTGAGTTATAAAGTCAGAACTGTGGGATATAAAGTCAGAATTGCGAGATATAAAGTCAGAATTCCGTGATATAAAGTCAAACTTGCTTGATATAAAGTCAGAATTGTGTGATATTAAGTTAGAACTGTGAGATATAAAGTCAGAATTGTGAGTTATAAAGTCAGAACTGTGTGATATAAAGTCAGAATTGTGAGATATAAAGTCAGAATTGCGTGATGTAAAGTCAGAATTGCTTGATATAAAGTCAGAATTGCTTGATATAAAGTAAGAATTGTGTGATATAAAGTCAGAATTGGGAGATATAAAGTCAGAATTGCGAGATATAAAGTCAGAATTCCGTGATATAAAGTCAGAATTAGGAGATATAAAGTCAGAATTGCGAGATATAAAGTCTGAATTCCGTGATATAAAGTCAGACTTGCTTGATATAAAGTCAGAATTGTGTGATATGAAGTTAGAACTGTGTGATATAAAGTCAGAATTCCGTGATATAAAGTCAGAATTGCTTGATATAAAGTCAGAATTGGGAGATATAAAGTCAGAATTGCGTGATATAAAGTAAGAATTGTGAGTTATAAAGTCAGAACTGTGTGATATAAAGTCAGAATTGTGTGATATAAAGTCAGAATTGCGAGATATAAAGTCAGAATTCCGTGATATAAAGTCAGACTTGCTTGATATAAAGTCAGAATTGTGTGATATAAAGTCAGAATTGCGAGATATAAAGTCAGAATTCCGTGATATAAAGTCAGACTTGTGTGATATAAAGTTAGAATTGTGTGATATAAAGTTAGAACTGTGTGATATAAAGTCAGAATTGTGTGATATAAAGTCAGAATTGGGAGATATAAAGTCAGAATTGCGAGATATAAAGTCAGAATTCCGTGATATAAAGTCAGACTTGCTTGATATAAAGTCAGAATTGTGTGATATAAAGTCAGAATTGCGAGATATAAAGTCAGAATTGGGAGATATAAAGTCAGAATTGCGTGACATAAAGTCAGAATTGTGAGATATAAAGTCAGAATTCCGTGATGTAAAGTCAGAATTGCTTGATATAAAGTCAGAATTGGGAGATATAAAGTCAGAATTGCGAGATATAAAGTCAGAACTGTGTGATATAAAGTCAGAATTGGGAGATATAAAGTCAGAATTGGGAGATATAAAGTCAGAATTGCGAGATATAAAGTCAGAATTGCGGGATATAAAGTCAGAATTGCGGGATATAAAGTCAGAATTGCGAGATATAAAGTCAGAATTGGGAGATATAAAGTAAGAATTGCGTGATATAAAGTCAGAATTGTGAGTTATAAAGTCAGAACTGTGTGATATAAAGTCAGAATTGTGAGATATAAAGTCAGAATTGCGTGATGTAAAGTCAGAATTGCTTGATATAAAGTCAGAATTGCGAGATATAAAGTCAGAATTCCGTGATATAAAGTCAGAATTAGGAGATATAAAGTCAGAATTGCGAGATATAAAGTCAGAATTCCGTGATATAAAGTCAGACTTGCTTGATATAAAGTCAAAATTGTGTGATATAAAGTCAGAATTGCGTGATATAAAGTAAGAATTGTGAGTTATAAAGTCAGAACTGTTTGATATAAAGTCAGAATTGTGTGATATAAAGTCAGAATTGCGGGATATAAAGTCAGAATTGCGGGATATAAAGTCAGAATTGCGGGATATAAAGTCAGAATTGCGAGATATAAAGTCAGAATTGTGAGATATAAAGTCAGAATTGTGATATAAAGTCAGAATTGTGAGTTATAAAGTCAGAACTGTGGGATATAAAGTCAGAATTGCGTGATATAAAGTCAAACTTGCTTGATATAAAGTCAGAATTGTGTGATATAAAGTCAGAATTGCGTGATGTAAAGTCAGAATTGCTTGATATAAAGTCAGAATTGTGTGATATAAAGTCAGAATTGGGAGATATAAAGTCAGAATTGCGAGATATAAAGTCAGAATTCCGTGATATAAAGTCAGAATTAGGAGATATAAAGTCAGAATTGCGAGATATAAAGTCAGAATTCCGTGATATAAAGTCAGACTTGCTTGATATAAAGTCAGAATTGTGTGATATGAAGTTAGAACTGTGTGATATAAAGTCAGAATTCCGTGATATAAAGTCAGAATTCCGTGATATAAAGTCAGAATTGCTTGATATAAAGTCAGAATTGGGAGATATAAAGTCAGAATTGCGTGATATAAAGTAAGAATTGTGAGTTATAAAGTCAGAACTGTGTGATATAAAGTCAGAATTGTGTGATATAAAGTCAGAATTGCGAGATATAAAGTCAGAATTGTGAGATATAAAGTCAGAATTCCGTGATGTAAAGTCAGAATTGCTTGATATAAAGTCAGAATTGTGTGATATAAAGTCAGAATTGTGTGATATAAAGTCAGAATTCTGTGATATAAAGTCAGAATTGAGTGATATAAAGTCAGAATTGCGTGATATAAAGTCAGAATTGGGAGCTTTAAAGTCAGAATTCTGTGATATAAAGTCAGAATTGAGTGATATAAAGTCAGAATTGGAAGATATAAAGTCAGAATTGCGAGATATAAAGTCAGAACTGTGTGATAAAAAGTCAGAATTGTGAGTTATAAAGTCAGAACTGTGTGATATAAAGTCAGAATTAGGAGATATAAAGTCAGAATTGCGAGATATAAAGTCAGAATTCCGTGATATAAAGTCAGACTTGCTTGATATAAAGTCAGAATTGTGTGATATAAAGTTAGAACTGTGTGATATAAAGTCAGAATTGTGTGATATAAAGTCAGAATTGGGAGCTTTAAAGTCAGAATTCTGTGATATAAAGTCAGAATTGAGTGATATAAAGTCAGAATTGGAAGATATAAAGTCAGAATTGCGAGATATAAAGTCAGAACTGTGTGATAAAAAGTCAGAATTGTGAGTTATAAAGTCAGAACTGTGTGATATAAAGTCAGAATTAGGAGATATAAAGTCAGAATTGCGAGATATAAAGTCAGAATTCCGTGATATAAAGTCAGACTTGCTTGATATAAAGTCAGAATTGTGTGATATAAAGTTAGAACTGTGTGATATAAAGTCAGAATTGTGTGATATAAAGTCAGAATTGCTTGATATAAAGTCAGAATTGGGAGATATAAAGTCAGAATTGCGTGATATAAAGTCAGAATTGTGAGTTATAAAGTCAGAACTGTGTGATATAAAGTCAGAATTGTGAGATATAAAGTCAGAATTCCGTGATGTAAAGTCAGAATTGCTTGATATAAAGTCAGAATTGTGTGATATAAAGTCAGAATTCCGTGATATAAAGTCAGAATTGCGAGATATAAAGTCAGACTTGCTTGATATAAAGTCAGAATTCCGTGATATAAAGTTAGAACTGTGTGATATAAAGTCAGAATTGTGTGATATAAAGTCAGAATTGAGAGATATAAAGTCAGAATTGCGAGATATAAAGTCAGAATTGTGTGATAAAAAGTCAGAATTATTTGATATAAAGTCAGAATTGGGAGATATAAAGTCAGAACTGTGTGATATAAAGTCAGAATTGCTTGATATAAAGTCAGAATTCCGTGATGTAAAGTCAGAATTGCTTGATATAAAGTCAGACTTGCTTGATATAAAGTCAGAATTCCGTGATATAAAGTCAGACTTGCTTGATATAAAGTCAGAATTGCGTGATATAAAGTAAGAATTGTGAGTTATAAAGTCAGAACTGTGTGATATAAAGTCAGAATTGTGTTATATAAGTCAGAATTGCGGGATATAAAGTCAGAATTGCGGGATATAAAGTCAGAATTGCGGGATATAAAGTCAGAATTGCGAGATATAAAGTCAGAATTGTGATATAAAGTCAGAATTGTGAGTTATAAAGTCAGAATTATGCGATATAAAGTCAGAATTGGGAGATATAAAGTCAGAATTCCGTGATGTAAAGTCAGAATTGCTTGATATGAAGTCAGAATTGTGTGATATAAAGTCAGAATTGAGTGATATAAAGTCAGAATTGTGTGATATAAAGTCAGAATTGTGAGATATAAAGTCAGAATTGGGAGATATAAAGTCAGAATTGCGAGATATAAAGTCAGAATTGGGAGATATAAAGTCAGAATTCCGTGATGTAAAGTCAGAATTGCTTGATATGAAGTCAGAATTGTGTGATATAAAGTCAGAATTGGGAGATATAAAGTCAGAATTGCGAGATATAAAGTCAGAATTGGGAGATATAAAGTCAGAATTGTGTGATATAAAGTCAGAATTGGGAGATATAAAGTCAAACTTGCTTGATATAAAGTCAGAATTGTGTGATATTAAGTTAGAACTGTGAGATATAAAGTCAGAATTGTGAGATATAAAGTCAGAATTGTGATATAAAGTCAGAATTGTGAGTTATAAAGTCAGAACTGTGGGATATAAAGTCAGAATTGCGAGATATAAAGTCAGAATTAGGAGATATAAAGTCGGAATTCCGTGATATAAAGTCAGAATTGCTTGATATAAAGTCAGAATTGTGAGATATAAAGTCAGAATTGCGTGATGTAAAGTCAGAATTGCTTGATATAAAGTCAGAATTGCGAGATATAAAGTCAGAATTAGGAGATATAAAGTCAGAATTGCGAGATATAAAGTCAGAATTCCGTGATATAAAGTCAGACTTGCTCGATATAAAGTCAGAATTGTGTGATATAAAGTCAGAATTGCGTGATATAAAGTAAGAATTGTGAGTTATAAAGTCAGAATTGTGTGGTATAAAGTCAGAATTGCGGGATATAAAGTCAGAATTGCGGGATATAAAGTCAGAATTGCGGGAAAAAAAGTCAGAATTGCGAGATATAAAGTCAGAATTGTGAGATATAAAGTCAGAATTGTGATATAAAGTCAGAATTGTGAGTTATAAAGTCAGAACTGTGGGATATAAAGTCAGAATTGCGAGATATAAAGTCAGAATTCCGTGATATAAAGTCAAACTTGCTTGATATAAAGTCAGAATTGTGTGATATTAAGTTAGAACTGTGAGATATAAAGTCAGAATTGTGAGTTATAAAGTCAGAACTGTGTGATATAAAGTCAGAATTGTGAGATATAAAGTCAGAATTGCGTGATGTAAAGTCAGAATTGCTTGATATAAAGTCAGAATTGCTTGATATAAAGTAAGAATTGTGTGATATAAAGTCAGAATTGGGAGATATAAAGTCAGAATTGCGAGATATAAAGTCAGAATTCCGTGATATAAAGTCAGAATTAGGAGATATAAAGTCAGAATTGCGAGATATAAAGTCTGAATTCCGTGATATAAAGTCAGACTTGCTTGATATAAAGTCAGAATTGTGTGATATGAAGTTAGAACTGTGTGATATAAAGTCAGAATTCCGTGATATAAAGTCAGAATTGCTTGATATAAAGTCAGAATTGGGAGATATAAAGTCAGAATTGCGTGATATAAAGTAAGAATTGTGAGTTATAAAGTCAGAACTGTGTGATATAAAGTCAGAATTGTGTGATATAAAGTCAGAATTGCGAGATATAAAGTCAGAATTCCGTGATATAAAGTCAGACTTGCTTGATATAAAGTCAGAATTGTGTGATATAAAGTCAGAATTGCGAGATATAAAGTCAGAATTCCGTGATATAAAGTCAGACTTGTGTGATATAAAGTTAGAATTGTGTGATATAAAGTTAGAACTGTGTGATATAAAGTCAGAATTGTGTGATATAAAGTCAGAATTGGGAGATATAAAGTCAGAATTGCGAGATATAAAGTCAGAATTCCGTGATATAAAGTCAGACTTGCTTGATATAAAGTCAGAATTGTGTGATATAAAGTCAGAATTGGGAGATATAAAGTCAGAATTGCGAGATATAAAGTCAGAACTGTATGATATAAAGTCAGAACTGTGAGATATAAAGTCAGAATTGTGAGATATAAAGTCAGAATTGTGATATAAAGTCAGAATTGTGATATAAAGTCAGAATTGTGAGTTATAAAGTCAGAACTGTGGGATATAAAGTCAGAATTGTGAGATATAAAGTCAGAATTCCGTGATATAAAGTCAGACTTGCTTGATATAAAGTCAGAATTGTGTGATATTAAGTTAAAACTGTGTGATATAAAGTCAGAATTGTGAGATATAAAGTCAGAATTGTGAGATATAAAGTCAGAATTGTGTGATATAAAGTCAGAATTGGGAGATATAAAGTCAGAATTGTGAGATATAAAGTCAGAATTCCGTGATATAAAGTCAGACTTGCTTGATATAAAGTCAGAATTGCTTGATATAAAGTCAGAACTGTGTGATATAAAGTCAGAATTGTGAGATATAAAGTCAGAATTGTGAGATATAAAGTCAGAATTGTGTGATATAAAGTCAGAATTGGGAGATATAAAGTCAGAATTGTGAGATATAAAGTCAGAATTCCGTGATATAAAGTCAGACTTGCTTGATATAAAGTCAGAATTGCTTGATATAAAGTCAGAATTGCGTGATATAAAGTCAGAATTCCGTGATATAAAGTCAAAATTCCGTGATATAAAGTCAGAATTGCGTGTTATAAAGTAAGAATTGTGAGTTATAAAGTCAGAACTGTGTGATATAAAGTCAGAATTGTGTGATATAAAGTCAGAATTGAGTGATATAAAGTCAGAATTGTGAGATATAAAGTCAGAATTCCGTGATGTAAAGTCAGAATTGCTTGATATAAAGTCAGAATTGTGTGATATAAAGTTAGAACTGTGTGATATAAAGTCAGAATTGGGAGATATAAAGTAAGAATTGTGAGTTATAAAGTCAGAACTGTGTGATATAAAGTCAGAATTGTGTTATATAAGTCAGAATTGCGGGATATAAAGTCAGAATTGCGGGATATAAAGTCAGAATTGCGGGATATAAAGTCAGAATTGCGAGATATAAAGTCAGAATTGTGATATAAAGTCAGAATTGTGAGTTATAAAGTCAGAATTATGCGATATAAAGTCAGAATTGGGAGATATAAAGTCAGAATTCCGTGATGTAAAGTCAGAATTGCTTGATATGAAGTCAGAATTGTGTGATATAAAGTCAGAATTGAGTGATATAAAGTCAGAATTGTGTGATATAAAGTCAGAATTGTGAGATATAAAGTCAGAATTGGGAGATATAAAGTCAGAATTGCGAGATATAAAGTCAGAATTGGGAGATATAAAGTCAGAATTCCGTGATGTAAAGTCAGAATTGCTTGATATGAAGTCAGAATTGTGTGATATAAAGTCAGAATTGGGAGATATAAAGTCAGAATTGCGAGATATAAAGTCAGAATTGGGAGATATAAAGTCAGAACTGTGGGATATAAAGTCAGAATTGTGAGATATAAAGTCAGAATTCCGTGATATAAAGTCAGACTTGCTTGATATAAAGTCAGAATTGTGTGATATTAAGTTAAAACTGTGTGATATAAAGTCAGAATTGTGAGATATAAAGTCAGAATTGTGAGATATAAAGTCAGAATTGTGTGATATAAAGTCAGAATTGGGAGATATAAAGTCAGAATTGTGAGATATAAAGTCAGAATTCCGTGATATAAAGTCAGACTTGCTTGATATAAAGTCAGAATTGCTTGATATAAAGTCAGAACTGTGTGATATAAAGTCAGAATTGTGAGATATAAAGTCAGAATTGTGAGATATAAAGTCAGAATTGTGTGATATAAAGTCAGAATTGGGAGATATAAAGTCAGAATTGTGAGATATAAAGTCAGAATTCCGTGATATAAAGTCAGACTTGCTTGATATAAAGTCAGAATTGCTTGATATAAAGTCAGAATTGCGTGATATAAAGTCAGAATTCCGTGATATAAAGTCAAAATTCCGTGATATAAAGTCAGAATTGCGTGTTATAAAGTAAGAATTGTGAGTTATAAAGTCAGAACTGTGTGATATAAAGTCAGAATTGTGTGATATAAAGTCAGAATTGAGTGATATAAAGTCAGAATTGTGAGATATAAAGTCAGAATTCCGTGATGTAAAGTCAGAATTGCTTGATATAAAGTCAGAATTGTGTGATATAAAGTTAGAACTGTGTGATATAAAGTCAGAATTGGGAGATATAAAGTAAGAATTGTGAGTTATAAAGTCAGAACTGTGTGATATAAAGTCAGAATTGTGTTATATAAGTCAGAATTGCGGGATATAAAGTCAGAACTGTGTGATATAAAGTCAGAATTGTGAGATATAAAGTCAGAATTGGGAGATATAAAGTCAGAATTCCGTGATATAAAGTCAGAATTGTGAGTTATAAAGTCAGAACTGTGTGATATAAAGTCAGAATTGTGAGATATAAAGTCAGAATTGCGTGATGTAAAGTCAGAATTGCTTGATATAAAGTCAGAATTGTGTGATATAAAGTCAGAATTGGGAGATATAAAGTCAGAATTGCGAGATATAAAGTCAGAATTCCGTGATATAAAGTCAGAATTAGGAGATATAAAGTCAGAATTGCGAGATATAAAGTCAGAATTCCGTGATATAAAGTCAGACTTGCTTGATATAAAGTCAGAATTGTGTGATATGAAGTTAGAACTGTGTGATATAAAGTCAGAATTGCTTGATATAAAGTCAGAATTCCGTGATATAAAGTCAGACTTGCTTGATATAAAGTCAGAATTGCGTGATATAAAGTAAGAATTGTGAGTTATAAAGTCAGAATTGTGTGATATAAAGTCAGAATTGAGTGATATAAAGTCAGAATTGAGTGATATAAAGTCAGAATTGTGTGATATAAAGTCAGAATTGGGAGATATAAAGTCAGAATTGGCAGATATAAAGTCAGAATTGGGAGATATAAAGTCAGAATTCCGTGATATAAAGTCAGACTTGCTTGATATAAAGTCAGAATTGTGTGATATAAAGTTAGAACTGTGATATAAAGTCAGAATTGCTTGATATAAAGTCAGAATTGTGTGATATAAAGTCAGAATTGGGAGATATAAAGTCAGAATTGTGTGATATAAAGTCAGAATTGGGAGATATAAAGTCAGAATTGTGTGATATAAAGTCAGATTTGGGAGATATAAATTCAGAATTGGGAGATATAAAGTCAGAATTGTGATATAAAGTCAGAATTGTGAGTTATAAAGTCAGAACTGTGTGATATAAAGTCAGACTTGCTTGATATAAAGTCAGAATTGTGTGATATAAAGTTAGAACTGTGTGATATAAAGTCAGAATTCCGTGATATAAAGTCAGAATTGCTTGATATAAAGTCAGAATTAGGAGATATAAAGTCAGAATTGCGTGATATAAAGTCAGAATTGTGAGATATAAAGTCAGAATTCCGTGATGTAAAGTCAGAATTGCTTGATATAAAGTCAGAATTGGGAGATATAAAGTCAGAATTGTGAGATATAAAGTCAGAATTGCGAGATATAAAGTCAGAATTGCGAAATATAAAGTCAGAATTGTGTGATATAAAGTCAGAATTGCTTGATATAAAGCCAGAATTGCGAGATATAAAGTCAGAATTGCGGGATATTAAGTCAGAATTGCGGGATATAAAGTCAGAATTGCTTGATATAAAGTCAGAAATGTGAGTTATATAGTCAGAATTGTGTGATATAAAGTCAGAATTGCGTGATGTAAAGTCAGAATGTGTGATATAAAGTCAGAATTCCGTGATATAAAGTCAGACTTCCATGATATAAAGTCAGAATTGCTTGATATAAAGTCAGAATTGTGAGTTATAAAGTCAGAATTGCAAGATATAAAGTCAGAATTGTGTGATATAAAGTCAGAATTGCGAGATATAAAGTCAGAACTGTGGGATATAAAGTCAGAATTGCGAGATATAAAGTCAGAATTCCGTGATATAAAGTCAAACTTGCTTGATATAAAGTCAGAATTGTGTGATATTAAGTTAGAACTGTGAGATATAAAGTCAGAATTCCGTGATATAAAGTCAGAATTGCTTGATATAAAGTCAGAATTGGGAGATATAAAGTCAGAATTGCGTGATATAAAGTCAGAATTGTGAGTTATAAAGTCAGAACTGTGTGATATAAAGTCAGAATTGTGAGATATAAAGTCAGAATTGCGTGATGTAAAGTCAGAATTGCTTGATATAAAGTCAGAATTGTGTGATATAAAGTCAGAATTGTGAGATATAAAGTCAGAATTGCGAGATATAAAGTCAGAATTCCGTGATATAAAGTCAGAATTCCGTGACATAAAGTCAGAATTGCTTGATATAAAGTCAGAATTGGGAGATATAAAGTCAGAAATGCGTGATATAAAGTAAGAATTGTGAGTTATAAAGTCGGAACTGTGTGATATAAACTCAGAATTGTGTGATATAAAGTCAGAATTGAGTGATATAAAGTCAGAATTGCGAGATATAAAGTCAGAATTGTGAGATATAAAGTCAGAATTCCGTGATGTAAAGTCAGAATTGCTTGATATAAAGTCAGAATTGTGTGATATAAAGTTAGAACTGTGTGATATAAAGTCAGAATTGGGAGATATAAAGTCAGAATTGGGAGATATAAAGTCAGAATTGAGTGATATAAAGTTAGAACTGTGTGATATAAAGTCAGAATTGTGAGATATAAAGTCAGAATTGGGAGATATAAAGTCAGAATTGTGTGATATAAAGTCAGAATTGTGTGATATAAAGTCAGAATTGGGAGATATAAAGTCAGAATTGCGAGATATAAAGTCAGAATTCCGTGATATAAAGTCAGACTTGCTTGATATAAAGTCAGAATTGTGTGATATAAAGTCAGAATTGGGAGATATAAAGTCAAAATTGTGTGATATAAAGTCAGAATTGGGAGATATAAAGTCAGAATTGTGTGATATAAAGTCAGAATTGCGAGATATAAAGTCAGAATTCCGTGATATAAAGTCAGACTTGCTTGATATAAAGTCAGAATTGTGTGATATAAAGTTAGAATTGTGTGATATAAAGTTAGAACTGTGTGATATAAAGTCAGAATTGCTTGATATAAAGTCAGAATTGTGTGATATAAAGTCAGAATTGGGAGATATAAAGTCAGAATTGCGAGATATAAAGTCAGAATTCCGTGATATAAAGTCAGACTTGCTTGATATAAAGTCAGAATTGTGTGATATAAAGTCAGAATTGGGAGATATAAAGTCAGAATTGTGAGATATAAAGTCAGAACTGTGAGATATAAAGTCAGAATTGTGAGATATAAAGTCAGAATTGTGATATAAATTCAGAATTGTGAGTTATAAAGTCATAACTGTGGGATATAAAGTCAGAATTTTGTGATATAAAGTCAGAATTCCGTGATATAAAGTCAGACTTGCTTGATATAAAGTCAGAATTGTGTGATATAAAGTCAGAATTGGGAGATATAAAGTCAGAATTGCGTGATATAAAGTCAGAATTGTGAGTTATAAAGTCAGAACTGTGTGATATAAAGTCAGAATTGTGAGATATAAAGTCAGAATTGCGTGATGTAAAGTCAGAATTGCTTGATATAAAGTCAGAATTGGGAGATATAAAGTCAGAATTGTGAGATATAAAGTCAGAATTCCGTGATATAAAGTCAGTATTAGGAGATATAAAGTCAGAATTCCGTGATATAAAGTCAGAATTGGGAGATATAAAGTCAGAATTGCGTGATATAAAGTCAGAATTGTGAGTTATAAAGTCAGAACTGTGTGATATAAAATCAGAATTGTCAGATATAAAGTCAGAATTGCGTGATGTAAAGTCAGAATTGCTTGATATAAAGTCAGAATTGGGAGATATAAAGTCAGAATTGTGAGATATAAAGTCAGAATTCCGTGATATAAAGTCAGAATTGGGAGATATAAAGTCAGAATTGCGAGATATAAAGTCAGAATTCCGTGATGTAAAGTCAGAATTGCTTGATATAAAGTCAGAATTGTGTGATATAAAGTCAGAATTGGGAGATATAAAGTCAGAATTGAGTGATATAAAGTCAGAATTGTGTGATATAAAGTCAGAATTGGGAGATATAAAGTCAGAATTGGGAGATATAAAGTCAGAATTGGGAGATATAAAGTCAGAATTGTGTGATATAAAGTCAGATTTGGGAGATATAAAGTCAGAATTGTGAGATATTAAGTCAGAATTGTGAGTTATAAAGTCAGAACTGTGTGATATAAAGTCAGAATTCCGTGATATAAAGTCAGAATTGCGTGATATAAAGTCAGAATTGTGAGTTATAAAGTCAGAAATGTGTGATATAAAGTCAGAATTAGGAGATATAAAGTCAGAATTCCGTGATATAAAGTCAGAATTGCGTGATATAAAGTCAGACTTGCTTGATATAAAGTCAGAATTGTGTGATATAAAGTTAGAACTGTGTGATATAAAGTCAGAATTCCGTGATATAAAGTCAGAATTGCTTGATATAAAGCCAGAATTGCGAGTTATAAAGTCAGAATTGTGTGATATAAAGTCAGAATTGTGAGATATAAAGTCAGAATTGTGTGATATAAAGTCAGAATTGCGAGATATAAAGTCAGAATTGCGAGTTATAAAGTCAGAATTGTGTGATATAAAGTCAGAATTGCGGGATATAAAGTCAGAATTGCGAGATATAAAGTCAGAATTGTGAGTTATATAGTCAGAATTGTGTGATATAAAGTCAGAATTGCGAGATGTAAAGTCAGAATGTGTGATATAAAGTCAGAATTCGTGATATAAAGTCAGAATTCCATGATATAAAGTCAGAATTGCTTGATATAAAGTCAGAATTGTGAGTTATAAAGTCAGAATTGCGTGATATAAAGTCAGAATTGCGAGTTATAAAGTCAGAATTGTGTGATATAAAGTCAGAATTGCGAGATATAAAGTCAGAATTGGGAGATATAAAGTCAGAATTGTGAGATATAAAGTCAGAATTGCGAGATATAAAGTCAGAATTGCGAAATATAAAGTCAGAATTGTGTGATATAAAGTCAGAATTGCTTGATATAAAGCCAGAATTGCGAGATATAAAGTCAGAATTGCGGGATATTAAGTCAGAATTGCGGGATATAAAGTCAGAATTGCTTGATATAAAGTCAGAAATGTGAGTTATATAGTCAGAATTGTGTGATATAAAGTCAGAATTGCGTGATGTAAAGTCAGAATGTGTGATATAAAGTCAGAATTCCGTGATATAAAGTCAGACTTCCATGATATAAAGTCAGAATTGCTTGATATAAAGTCAGAATTGTGAGTTATAAAGTCAGAATTGCAAGATATAAAGTCAGAATTGTGTGATATAAAGTCAGAATTGCGAGATATAAAGTCAGAACTGTGGGATATAAAGTCAGAATTGCGAGATATAAAGTCAGAATTCCGTGATATAAAGTCAAACTTGCTTGATATAAAGTCAGAATTGTGTGATATTAAGTTAGAACTGTGAGATATAAAGTCAGAATTCCGTGATATAAAGTCAGAATTGCTTGATATAAAGTCAGAATTGGGAGATATAAAGTCAGAATTGCGTGATATAAAGTCAGAATTGTGAGTTATAAAGTCAGAACTGTGTGATATAAAGTCAGAATTGTGAGATATAAAGTCAGAATTGCGTGATGTAAAGTCAGAATTGCTTGATATAAAGTCAGAATTGTGTGATATAAAGTCAGAATTGTGAGATATAAAGTCAGAATTGCGAGATATAAAGTCAGAATTCCGTGATATAAAGTCAGAATTCCGTGACATAAAGTCAGAATTGCTTGATATAAAGTCAGAATTGGGAGATATAAAGTCAGAAATGCGTGATATAAAGTAAGAATTGTGAGTTATAAAGTCGGAACTGTGTGATATAAACTCAGAATTGTGTGATATAAAGTCAGAATTGAGTGATATAAAGTCAGAATTGCGAGATATAAAGTCAGAATTGTGAGATATAAAGTCAGAATTCCGTGATGTAAAGTCAGAATTGCTTGATATAAAGTCAGAATTGTGTGATATAAAGTTAGAACTGTGTGATATAAAGTCAGAATTGGGAGATATAAAGTCAGAATTGGGAGATATAAAGTCAGAATTGAGTGATATAAAGTTAGAACTGTGTGATATAAAGTCAGAATTGTGAGATATAAAGTCAGAATTGGGAGATATAAAGTCAGAATTGTGTGATATAAAGTCAGAATTGTGTGATATAAAGTCAGAATTGGGAGATATAAAGTCAGAATTGCGAGATATAAAGTCAGAATTCCGTGATATAAAGTCAGACTTGCTTGATATAAAGTCAGAATTGTGTGATATAAAGTCAGAATTGGGAGATATAAAGTCAAAATTGTGTGATATAAAGTCAGAATTGGGAGATATAAAGTCAGAATTGTGTGATATAAAGTCAGAATTGCGAGATATAAAGTCAGAATTCCGTGATATAAAGTCAGACTTGCTTGATATAAAGTCAGAATTGTGTGATATAAAGTTAGAATTGTGTGATATAAAGCTAGAACTGTGTGATATAAAGTCAGAATTGCTTGATATAAAGTCAGAATTGTGTGATATAAAGTCAGAATTGGGAGATATAAAGTCAGAATTCCGTGATGTAAAGTCAGAATTGCTTGATATAAAGTCAGAATTGTGTGATATAAAGTCAGAATTGGGAGATATAAAGTCAGAATTGAGTGATATAAAGTCAGAATTGTGTGATATAAAGTCAGAATTGGGAGATATAAAGTCAGAATTGGGAGATATAAAGTCAGAATTGGGAGATATAAAGTCAGAATTGTGTGATATAAAGTCAGATTTGGGAGATATAAAGTCAGAATTGTGAGATATTAAGTCAGAATTGTGAGTTATAAAGTCAGAACTGTGTGATATAAAGTCAGAATTCCGTGATATAAAGTCAGAATTGCGTGATATAAAGTCAGAATTGTGAGTTATAAAGTCAGAAATGTGTGATATAAAGTCAGAATTAGGAGATATAAAGTCAGAATTCCGTGATATAAAGTCAGAATTGCGTGATATAAAGTCAGACTTGCTTGATATAAAGTCAGAATTGTGTGATATAAAGTTAGAACTGTGTGATATAAAGTCAGAATTCCGTGATATAAAGTCAGAATTGCTTGATATAAAGCCAGAATTGCGAGTTATAAAGTCAGAATTGTGTGATATAAAGTCAGAATTGTGAGATATAAAGTCAGAATTGTGTGATATAAAGTCAGAATTGCGAGATATAAAGTCAGAATTGCGAGTTATAAAGTCAGAATTGTGTGATATAAAGTCAGAATTGCGGGATATAAAGTCAGAATTGCGAGATATAAAGTCAGAATTGTGAGTTATATAGTCAGAATTGTGTGATATAAAGTCAGAATTGCGAGATGTAAAGTCAGAATGTGTGATATAAAGTCAGAATTCGTGATATAAAGTCAGAATTCCATGATATAAAGTCAGAATTGCTTGATATAAAGTCAGAATTGTGAGTTATAAAGTCAGAATTGCGTGATATAAAGTCAGAATTGCGAGTTATAAAGTCAGAATTGTGTGATATAAAGTCAGAATTGCGAGATATAAAGTCAGAATTGGGAGATATAAAGTCAGAATTGTGAGATATAAAGTCAGAATTGCGAGATATAAAGTCAGAATTGCGAAATATAAAGTCAGAATTGTGTGATATAAAGTCAGAATTGCTTGATATAAAGCCAGAATTGCGAGATATAAAGTCAGAATTGCGGGATATTAAGTCAGAATTGCGGGATATAAAGTCAGAATTGCTTGATATAAAGTCAGAAATGTGAGTTATATAGTCAGAATTGTGTGATATAAAGTCAGAATTGCGTGATGTAAAGTCAGAATGTGTGATATAAAGTCAGAATTCCGTGATATAAAGTCAGACTTCCATGATATAAAGTCAGAATTGCTTGATATAAAGTCAGAATTGTGAGTTATAAAGTCAGAATTGCAAGATATAAAGTCAGAATTGTGTGATATAAAGTCAGAATTGCGAGATATAAAGTCAGAACTGTGGGATATAAAGTCAGAATTGCGAGATATAAAGTCAGAATTCCGTGATATAAAGTCAAACTTGCTTGATATAAAGTCAGAATTGTGTGATATTAAGTTAGAACTGTGAGATATGAAGTCAGAATTCCGTGATATAAAGTCAGAATTGCTTGATATAAAGTCAGAATTGGGAGATATAAAGTCAGAATTGCGTGATATAAAGTCAGAATTGTGAGTTATAAAGTCAGAACTGTGTGATATAAAGTCAGAATTGTGAGATATAAAGTCAGAATTGCGTGATGTAAAGTCAGAATTGCTTGATATAAAGTCAGAATTGTGTGATATAAAGTCAGAATTGTGAGATATAAAGTCAGAATTGCGAGATATAAAGTCAGAATTCCGTGATATAAAGTCAGAATTCCGTGACATAAAGTCAGAATTGCTTGATATAAAGTCAGAATTGGGAGATATAAAGTCAGAAATGCGTGATATAAAGTAAGAATTGTGAGTTATAAAGTCGGAACTGTGTGATATAAACTCAGAATTGTGTGATATAAAGTCAGAATTGAGTGATATAAAGTCAGAATTGCGAGATATAAAGTCAGAATTGTGAGATATAAAGTCAGAATTCCGTGATGTAAAGTCAGAATTGCTTGATATAAAGTCAGAATTGTGTGATATAAAGTTAGAACTGTGTGATATAAAGTCAGAATTGGGAGATATAAAGTCAGAATTGGGAGATATAAAGTCAGAATTGAGTGATATAAAGTTAGAACTGTGTGATATAAAGTCAGAATTGTGAGATATAAAGTCAGAATTGGGAGATATAAAGTCAGAATTGTGTGATATAAAGTCAGAATTGTGTGATATAAAGTCAGAATTGGGAGATATAAAGTCAGAATTGCGAGATATAAAGTCAGAATTCCGTGATATAAAGTCAGACTTGCTTGATATAAAGTCAGAATTGTGTGATATAAAGTCAGAATTGGGAGATATAAAGTCAAAATTGTGTGATATAAAGTCAGAATTGGGAGATATAAAGTCAGAATTGTGTGATATAAAGTCAGAATTGCGAGATATAAAGTCAGAATTCCGTGATATAAAGTCAGACTTGCTTGATATAAAGTCAGAATTGTGTGATATAAAGTTAGAATTGTGTGATATAAAGCTAGAACTGTGTGATATAAAGTCAGAATTGCTTGATATAAAGTCAGAATTGTGTGATATAAAGTCAGAATTGGGAGATATAAAGTCAGAATTGCGAGATATAAAGTCAGAATTCCGTGATATAAAGTCAGACTTGCTTGATATAAAGTCAGAATTGTGTGATATAAAGTCAGAATTGGGAGATATAAAGTCAGAATTGTGAGATATAAAGTCAGAACTGTGAGATATAAAGTCAGAATTGTGAGATATAAAGTCAGAATTGTGATATAAATTCAGAATTGTGAGTTATAAAGTCATAACTGTGGGATATAAAGTCAGAATTTTGTGATATAAAGTCAGAATTCCGTGATATAAAGTCAGACTTGCTTGATATAAAGTCAGAATTGTGTGATATAAAGTCAGAATTGGGAGATATAAAGTCAGAATTGCGTGATATAAAGTCAGAATTGTGAGTTATAAAGTCAGAACTGTGTGATATAAAGTCAGAATTGTGAGATATAAAGTCAGAATTGCGTGATGTAAAGTCAGAATTGCTTGATATAAAGTCAGAATTGGGAGATATAAAGTCAGAATTGTGAGATATAAAGTCAGAATTCCGTGATATAAAGTCAGTATTAGGAGATATAAAGTCAGAATTCCGTGATATAAAGTCAGAATTGGGAGATATAAAGTCAGAATTGCGTGATATAAAGTCAGAATTGTGAGTTATAAAGTCAGAACTGTGTGATATAAAATCAGAATTGTCAGATATAAAGTCAGAATTGCGTGATGTAAAGTCAGAATTGCTTGATATAAAGTCAGAATTGGGAGATATAAAGTCAGAATTGTGAGATATAAAGTCAGAATTCCGTGATATAAAGTCAGACTTGCTTGATATAAAGTCAGAATTGGGAGATATAAAGTCAGAATTGCGAGATATAAAGTCAGAATTCCGTGATGTAAAGTCAGAATTGCTTGATATAAAGTCAGAATTGTGTGATATAAAGTCAGAATTGGGAGATATAAAGTCAGAATTGAGTGATATAAAGTCAGAATTGTGTGATATAAAGTCAGAATTGGGAGATATAAAGTCAGAATTGGGAGATATAAAGTCAGAATTGGGAGATATAAAGTCAGAATTGTGTGATATAAAGTCAGAATTGTGAGATATAAAGTCAGAATTGTGAGATATTAAGTCAGAATTGTGAGTTATAAAGTCAGAACTGTGTGATATAAAGTCAGAATTCCGTGATATAAAGTCAGAATTGCGTGATATAAAGTCAGAATTGTGAGTTATAAAGTCAGAAATGTGTGATATAAAGTCAGAATTAGGAGATATAAAGTCAGAATTCCGTGATATAAAGTCAGAATTGCGTGATATAAAGTCAGACTTGCTTGATATTAAGTCAGAATTGTGTGATATAAAGTTAGAACTGTGTGATATAAAGTCAGAATTCCGTGATATAAAGTCAGAATTGCTTGATATAAAGCCAGAATTGCGAGTTATAAAGTCAGAATTGTGTGATATAAAGTCAGAATTGTGAGATATAAAGTCAGAATTGTGTGATATAAAGTCAGAATTGCGAGATATAAAGTCAGAATTGCGAGTTATAAAGTCAGAATTGTGTGATATAAAGTCAGAATTGCGGGATATAAAGTCAGAATTGCGAGATATAAAGTCAGAATTGTGAGTTATATAGTCAGAATTGTGTGATATAAAGTCAGAATTGCGAGATGTAAAGTCAGAATGTGTGATATAAAGTCAGAATTCGTGATATAAAGTCAGAATTCCATGATATAAAGTCAGAATTGCTTGATATAAAGTCAGAATTGTGAGTTATAAAGTCAGAATTGCGTGATATAAAGTCAGAATTGCGAGTTATAAAGTCAGAATTGTGTGATATAAAGTCAGAATTGCGAGATATAAAGTCAGAATTGTGTGATATAAAGTCAGAATTGTGAGATATAAAGTCAGAATTGTGAGATATAAAGTCAGAATTGCGAGTTATAAAGTCAGAATTGTGTGATATAAAGTCAGATTTGCGAGATATAAAGTCAGAATTGCGAGATGTAAAGTCAGAATTGCGAGTTATAAAGTCAGAATTGTGTGATATAAAGTCAGAATTGCGGGATATAAAGTCAGAATTGCGAGATATAAAGTCAGAATTGCGAGATATAAAGTCAGAATTGCGGGATATAAAGTCAGAATTGCGGGATATAAAGTCAGAATTGCTTGATATAAAGTCAGAATTGCGAGATATAAAGTCAGAATTGCGGGATATAAAGTCAGAATTGTGGGATATAAAGTCAGAATTGCGGGATATAAAGTTAGAACTGTGTGATATAAAGTCAGAATTGCTTGATATAAAGTCAGAATTGTGTGATATAAAGTCAGAATTGGGAGATATAAAGTCAGAATTGCGAGATATAAAGTCAGAATTCCGTGATATAAAGTCAGAATTGGGAGATATAAAGTCAGAATTGTGTGATATAAAGTCAGAATTGGGAGATATAAAGTCAGAATTGCGACATATAAAGTCAGAATTGTGTGATATAAAGTCAGATTTGGGAGATATAAAGTCAGAATTGTGAGATATTAAGTCAGAATTGTGAGTTATAAAGTCAGAACTGTGTGATATAAAGTCAGAATTAGGAGATATAAAGTCAGAATTGCGAGATATAAAGTCAGAATTCCGTGATATAAAGTCAGAATTGCGAGTTATAAAGTCATAACTGTGTGATATAAAGTCAGAATTAGGAGATATAAAGTCAGACTTGCTTGATATAAAGTCAGAATTGTGAGATATAAAGTCAGAATTCCGTGATGTAAAGTCAGAATTGCTTGATATAAAGTCAGAATTGGGAGATATAAAGTCAGAATTGCGAGATATAAAGTCAGAACTGTGTGATATAAAGTCAGAATTGGGAGATATAAAGTCAGAATTGGGAGATATAAAGTCAGAATTGCGAGATATAAAGTCAGAATTGTGTGATATAAAGTCAGAATTGCTTGATATAAAGCCAGAATTGCGAGTTATAAAGTCAGAATTGCCAGTTATAAAGTCAGAATTGTGTGATATAAAGTCAGAATTGTGAGATATAAAGTCAGAATTGTGTGATATAAAGTCAGAATTGCGAGATATAAAGTCAGAATTGCGAGTTATAAAGTCAGAATTGTGTGATATAAAGTCAGAATTGTGTGATATAAAGTCAGAATTGAGAGATATAAAGTCAGAATTGCGAGTTATAAAGTCAGAATTGTGTGATATAAAGTCAGAATTGGGAGTTATAAAGTCAGAATTGGGATATATAAAGTCAGAATTGGGAGATATAAAGTCAGAATTGTGTGATATAAAGTCAGATTTGGGAGATATAAAGTCAGAATTGTGAGATATTAAGTCAGAATTGTGAGTTATAAAGTCAGAACTGTGTGATATAAAGTCAGAATTCCGTGATATAAAGTCAGAATTGCGTGATATAAAGTCAGAATTGTGAGTTATAAAGTCAGAACTGTGTGATATAAAGTCAGAATTAGGAGATATAAAGTCAGAATTCCGTGATATAAAGTCAGAATTGCGTGATATAAAGTCAGACTTGCTTGATATAAAGTCAGAATTGTGTGATATAAAGTTAGAACTGTGTGATATAAAGTCAGAATTCCGTGATATAAAGTCAGAATTGCTTGATATAAAGCCAGAATTGCGAGTTATAAAGTCAGAATTGCGAGTTATAAAGTCAGAATTGTGTGATATAAAGTCAGAATTGTGAGATATAAAGTCAGAATTGTGTGATATAAAGTCAGAATTGCGAGATATAAAGTCAGAATTGCGAGTTATAAAGTCAGAATTGTGTGATATAAAGTCAGAATTGCGAGTTATATAGTCAGAATTGTGTGATATAAAGTCAGAATTGCGAGATGTAAAGTCAGAATGTGTGATATAAAGTCAGAATTGCGAGATATAAAGTCAGAATTGTGTGATATAAAGTCAGAATTGTGAGATATAAAGTCAGAATTGCGAGATATAAAGTCAGAATTGCGAGATATAAAGTCAGAATTGCGAGATATAAAGTCAGAATTGCGAGTTATAAAGTCAGAATTGCGAGATATAAAGTCAGAATTAAGAGATATAAAGTCAGAATTGCGAGATATAAAGTCAGACTTGCGGGATATAAAGTCTGAATTGCGGGATATAAAGTCAGAATTGCGGGATATAAAGTCAGAATTGCGAGATATAAAGTCAGAATTGCGAGATATAAAGTCAGAATTAGGGGATATAAAGTCAGAATTGCTTGATATAAAGTCAGAATTGCGAGATATAAAGTCAGAATTGCGGGATATAAAGTTAGAACTGTGTGATATAAAGTCAGAATTGCTTGATATAAAGTCAGAATTGTGTGATATAAAGTCAGAATTGGGAGATATAAAGTCAGAATTGCGAGATATAAAGTCAGAATTGGGAGATATAAAGTCAGAATTGCGAGATATAAAGTCAGAATTCCATGATATAAAGTCAGAATTGGGAGATATAAAGTCAGAATTGTGTGATATAAAGTCAGAATTCCGTGATATAAAGTCAGAATTCCGTGATATAAAGTCAGAATTGCGTGATATAAAGTCAGAATTGTGAGTTATAAAGTCAGAACTGTGTGATATAAAGTCAGAATTAGGAGATATAAAGTCAGAATACCGTGATATAAAGTCAGAATTGCGTGATATAAAGTCAGAATTGCTTGATATAAAGTCAGAATTGGGAGATATAAAGTCAGAATTGCGTGATATAAAGTCAGAATTGTGAGATATAAAGTCAGAATTGCGTGATGTAAAGTCAGAATTGCTTGATATAGAGTCAGAACTGTGTGATATAAAGTCAGAATTGGGAGATATAAAGTCAGAATTGCGAGATATAAAGTCAGAATTGTGTGATATAAAGTCAGAATTGCTTGATATAAAGCCAGAATTGCGAGTTATAAAGTCAGAATTGCGTGATATAAAGTCAGAATTGTGAGATATAAAGTCAGAATTGTGTGATATAAAGTCAGAATTGCGAGATATAAAGTCAGAATTGCGAGTTATAAAGTCAGAATTGTGTGATATAAAGTCAGAATTGCGGGATATAAAGTCAGAATTGCGGGATATAAAGTCAGAATTGCGAGATATAAAGTCAGAATTGCGAGATATAAAGTCAGAATTGTGTGATGTAAAGTCAGAATTGCTTGATATAAAGTCAGAATTGTGTGATATAAAGTCAGATTTGGGAGATATAAAGTCAGAATTGTGAGATATTAAGTCAGAACTGTGATATAAAGTCAGAATTGTGAGTTATAAAGTCAGAACTGTGTGATATAAAGTCAGAATTAGGAGATATAAAGTCAGAATTGCGAGATATAAAGTCAGAATTCCGTGATATAAAGTCAGAATTGCGAGTTATAAAGTCAGAACTGTGTGATATAAAGTCAGAATTAGGAGATATAAAGTCAGACTTGCTTGATATAAAGTCAGAATTGTGTGATATAAAGTTAGAACTGTGTGATATAAAGTCAGAATTGCTTGATATAAAGTCAGAATTGGGAGATATAAAGTCAGAATTGCGTGATATAAAGTCAGAATTGTGAGATATAAAGTCAGAATTCCGTGATGTAAAGTCAGAATTGCTTGATATAAAGTCAGAATTGGGAGATATAAAGTCAGAATTGCGAGATATAAAGTCAGAACTGTGTGATATAAAGTCAGAATTGGGAGATATAAAGTCAGAATTGCGAGATATAAAGTCAGAATTGTGTGATATAAAGTCAGAATTGCTTGATATAAAGCCAGAATTGCGAGTTATAAAGTCAGAATTGCGAGTTATAAAGTCAGAATTGTGTGATATAAAGTCAGAATTGTGAGATATAAAGTCAGAATTGTGTGATATAAAGTCAGAATTGCGAGATATAAAGTCAGAATTGCGAGTTATGAAGTCAGAATTGTGTGATATAAAGTCAGAATTGTGTGATATAAAGTCAGAATTGCGAGATATAAAGTCAGAATTGCGAGTTATAAAGTCAGAATTGTGTGATATAAAGTCAGAATTGCGGGATATAAAGTCAGAATTGCGGGATATAAAGTCAGAATTGCGAGATATAAAGTCAGAATTGTGTGATATAAAGTCAGAATTGCGAGATGTAAAGTCAGAATGTGTGATATAAAGTCAGAATTCCGTGATATAAAGTCAGAATTCCATGATATAAAGTCAGAATTGCTTGATATAAAGTCAGAATTGCGAGTTATAAAGTTAGAATTGTGTGATATAAAGTCAGAATTGCGAGATATAAAGTCAGAATTGTGTGATATAAAGTCAGAATTGCGAGATATAAAGTCAGAATTGCGAGATATAAAGTCAGAATTGCGAGATATAAAGTCAGAATTGCGAGATATAAAGTCAGAATTGCGAGTTATAAAGTCAGAATTGCGAGATATAAAGTCAGAATTGCGAGATATAAAGTCAGAATTGCGAGATATAAAGTCAGACTTGCGGGATATAAAGTCAGAATTGCGGGATATAAAGTCAGAATTGCGGGATATAAAGTCAGAATTGCGAGATATAAAGTCAGAATTGCGAGATATAAAGTCAGAATTAGGGGATATAAAGTCAGAATTGCTTGATATAAAGTCAGAATTGCGGGATATAAAGTTAGAACTGTGTGATATAAAGTCAGAATTGCTTGATATAAAGTCAGAATTGTGTGATATAAAGTCAGAATTGGGAGATATAAAGTCAGAATTGCGAGATATAAAGTCAGAATTCCATGATATAAAGTCAGAATTGGGAGATATAAAGTCAGAATTGGGAGATATAAAGTCAGAATTGTGTGATATAAAGTCAGAATTGGGAGATATAAAGTCAGAATTGCGAGATATAAAGTCAGAATTGTGTGATATAAAGTCCGATTTGGGAGATATAAAGTCAGAATTCCGTGATATAAAGTCAGAATTGCGTGATATAAAGTCAGAATTGTGAGTTATAAAGTCAGAACTGTGTGATATAAAGTCAGAATTAGGAGATATAAAGTCAGAATACCGTGATATAAAGTCAGAATTGCGTGATATAAAGTTAGAACTGTGTGATATAAAGTCAGAATTCCGTGATATAAAGTCAGAATTGCTTGATATAAAGTCAGAATTGTGTGATATAAAGTTAGAACTGTGTGATATAAAGTCAGAATTCCGTGATATAAAGTCAGAATTGCTTGATATAAAGTCAGAATTGGGAGATATAAAGTCAGAATTGGGAGATATAAAGTCAGAATTGCGAGATATAAAGTCAGAATTGTGTGATATAAAGTCAGAATTGCTTGATATAAAGCCAGAATTGCGAGTTATAAAGTCAGAATTGCGTGATATAAAGTCAGAATTGTGAGATATAAAGTCAGAATTGTGTGATATAAAGTCAGAATTGCGAGATATAAAGTCAGAATTGCGAGTTATAAAGTCAGAATTGTGTGATATAAAGTCAGAATTGCGGGATATAAAGTCAGAATTGCGTGATATAAAGTCAGAATTGTGAGATATAAAGTCAGAATTCCGTGATGTAAAGTCAGAATTGCTTGATATAAAGTCAGAACTGTGTGATATAAAGTCAGAATTGGGAGATATAAAGTCAGAATTGCGAGATATAAAGTCAGAATTGTGTGATATAAAGTCAGAATTGCTTGATATAAAGCCAGAATTGCGAGTTATAAAGTCAGAATTGCGTGATATAAAGTCAGAATTGTGAGATATAAAGTCAGAATTGCGGGATATAAAGTCAGAATTGCGGGATATAAAGTCAGAATTGCGAGATATAAAGTCAGAATTGCGAGATATAAAGTCAGAATTGTGAGATATAAAGTCAGAATTGCGAGTTATAAAGTCAGAATTGCGCGATATAAAGTCAGAATTGCGAGATATAAAGTCAGAATTGCGAGATATAAAGTCAGAATTGCGGGATATAAAGTCAGAATTGCGGGATATAAAGTCAGAATTGCGGGATATAAAGTCAGAATTGCGAGATATAAAGTCAGAATTGCAAGATATAAAGTCAGAATTGCGGGATATAAAGTCAGAATTGCTTGATATAAAGTCAGAATTGCGGGATATAAAGTCAGAATTGCGGGATATAAAGTTAGAACTGTGTGATATAAAGTCAGAATTGCTTGATACAAAGTCAGAATTGTGTGATATAAAGACAGAATTGGGAGATATAAAGTCAGAATTGCGAGATATAAAGTCAGAATTCCATGATATAAAGTCAGAATTGGGAGATATAAAGTCAGAATTGGGAGATATAAAGTCAGAATTGTGTGATATAAAGTCAGAATTGGGAGATATAAAGTCAGAATTGCGAGATATAAAGTCAGAATTGTGTGATATAAAGTCAGATTTGGGAGATATAAAGTCAGAATTCCGTGATATAAAGTCAGAATTGCGTGATATAAAGTCAGAATTGTGAGTTATAAAGTCAGAACTGTGTGATATAAAGTCAGAATTAGGAGATATAAAGTCAGAATTGCATGATATAAAGTCAGACTTGCTTGATATAAAGTCAGAATTGTGTGATATAAAGTTAGAACTGTGTGATATAAAGTCAGAATTCCGTGATATAAAGTCAGAATTGCTTGATATAAAGTCAGAATTGGGAGATATAAAGTCATAATTGCGTGATATAAAGTCAGAATTGTGAGATATAAAGTCAGAATTCCGTGATGTAAAGTCAGAATTGCTTGATATAAAGTCAGAATTGTGTGATATAAAGTAAGAATTGGGAGATATAAAGTCAGAATTGCGAGATATAAAGTCAGAACTGTGTGATATAAAGTCAGAATTGGGAGATATAAAGTCAGAATTGCGAGATATAAAGTCAGAATTGTGTGATATAAAGTCAGAATTGCTTGATATAAAGCCAGAATTGCGAGTTATAAAGTCAGAATTGCGTGATATAAAGTCAGAATTGTGAAATATAAAGTCAGAATTGTGTGATATAAAGTCAGAATTGCGAGTTATAAAGTCAGAATTGCGAGTTATAAAGTCAGAATTGTGTGATATAAAGTCAGAATTGCTTGATATAAAGCCAGAATTGCGAGTTATAAAGTCAGAATTGCGTGATATAAAGTCAGAATTGTGAAATATAAAGTCAGAATTGTGTGATATAAAGTCAGAATTGCGAGATATAAAGTCAGAATTGTGAGTTATATAGTCAGAATTGTGTGATATAAAGTCGGAATTGCGAGATGTAAAGTCAGAATGTGTGATATAAAGTCAGAATTCTGTGATATAAAGTCAGAATTCCATGATATAAAGTCAGAATTCCATGATATAAAGTCAGAATTGCTTGATATAAAGTCAGATTTGGGAGATATAAAGTCAGAATTGTGAGATATTAAGTCAGAATTGTGATATAAAGTCAGAATTGTGAGTTATAAAGTCAGAACTGTGTGATATAAAGTCAGAATTAGGAGATATAAAGTCAGAATTGCGAGTTATAAAGTCAGAACTGTGTGATATAAAGTCAGAATTGCTTGATATAAAGTCAGAATTGGGAGATATAAAGTCAGAATTGCGTGACATAAAGTCAGAATTGTGAGATATAAAGTCAGAATTCCGTGATGTAAAGTCAGAATTGCTTGATATAAAGTCAGAATTGGGAGATATAAAGTCAGAATTGCGAGATATAAAGTCAGAACTGTGTGATATAAAGTCAGAATTGGGAGATATAAAGTCAGAATTGGGAGATATAAAGTCAGAATTGCGAGATATAAAGTCAGAATTGCGGGATATAAAGTCAGAATTGCGGGATATAAAGTCAGAATTGCGAGATATAAAGTCAGAATTGCGAGATATAAAGTCAGAATTGTGTGATATAAAGTCGGAATTGCGAGATGTAAAGTCAGAATGTGTGATATAAAGTCAGAATTCTGTGATATAAAGTCAGAATTCCATGATATAAAGTCAGAATTCCATGATATAAAGTCAGAATTGCTTGATATAAAGTCAGATTTGGGAGATATAAAGTCAGAATTGTGAGATATTAAGTCAGAATTGTGATATAAAGTCAGAATTGTGAGTTATAAAGTCAGAACTGTGTGATATAAAGTCAGAATTAGGAGATATAAAGTCAGAATTGCGAGTTATAAAGTCAGAACTGTGTGATATAAAGTCAGAATTGCTTGATATAAAGTCAGAATTGGGAGATATAAAGTCAGAATTGCGTGACATAAAGTCAGAATTGTGAGATATAAAGTCAGAATTCCGTGATGTAAAGTCAGAATTGCTTGATATAAAGTCAGAATTGGGAGATATAAAGTCAGAATTGCGAGATATAAAGTCAGAACTGTGTGATATAAAGTCAGAATTGGGAGATATAAAGTCAGAATTGGGAGATATAAAGTCAGAATTGCGAGATATAAAGTCAGAATTGCGGGATATAAAGTCAGAATTGCGGGATATAAAGTCAGAATTGCGAGATATAAAGTCAGAATTGCGAGATATAAAGTCAGAATTGCGGGATATAAAGTCAGAATTGCGAGATATAAAGTCAGAATTGCGAGATATAAAGTCAGAATTGTGAGTTATATAGTCAGAATTGTGTGATATAAAGTCGGAATTGCGAGATGTAAAGTCAGAATGTGTGATATAAAGTCAGAATTCTGTGATATAAAGTCAGAATTCCATGATATAAAGTCAGAATTCCATGATATAAAGTCAGAATTGCTTGATATAAAGTCAGAATTGTGAGTTATAAAGTCAGAATTGCAAGATATAAAGTCAGAATTGCGAGATATAAAGTCAGAATGGTGTGATATAAAGTCAGAATTGTGAGATATAAAGTCAGAATTGCGAGATATAAAGTCAGAATTGCGAGTTATAAAGTCAGAATTGTGTGATATAAAGTCAGAATTGCGAGATATAAAGTCAGAATTGCGAGATATAAAGTCAGAATTGCGAGTTATAAAGTCAGAATTGTGTGATATAAAGTCAGAATTGCGGGATATAAAGTCAGAATTGCGGGATATAAATTCAGAATTGCGGGATATAAAGTCAGAATGGTGTGATATAAAGTCAGAATTGCGAGATATAAAGTCAGAATTGCGAGTTATAAAGTCAGAATTGTGTGATATAAAGTCAGAATTGCGAGATATAAAGTCAGAAATGCGAGATATAAAGTCAGAATTGCGAGTTATAAAGTCAGAATTGTGTGATATAAAGTCAGAATTGCGGGATATAAAGTCAGAATTGCGGGATATAAAGTCAGAATTGCGGGATATAAAGTCAGAATTGCGGGATATAAAGTCAGAATTGCGAGATATAAAGTCAGAATTGCAAGATATAAAGTCAGAATTGCGGGATATAAAGTCAGAATTGCGGGATATAAAGTCAGAATTGCTTGATATAAAGTCAGAATTGCTTGATATAAAGTCAGAATTGTGAGTTATATAGTCAGAATTGTGTGATATAAAGTCAGAATTGCGAGATGTGTGATATAAAGTCAGAATTCCATGATATAAAGTCAGAATTGTGAGTTATAGAGTCAGAATTGCAAGATATAAAGTCAGAATTGCGAGTTATAAAGTTAGAATTGTGTGATATAAAGTCAGAATTGTGTGATATAAAGTCAGAATTCCATGATATAAAGTCAGAATTGTGTGATATAAAGTCAGAATTGTGTGATATAAAGTCAGAATTCCATGATATAAAGTCAGAATTGTGAGTTATAGAGTCAGAATTGCAAGATATAAAGTCAGAATTGCGAGTTATAAAGTTAGAATTGTGTGATATAAAGTTAGAATTGTGTGATATAAAGTCAGAATTGCGAGATATAAAGTCAGAATTGTGTGATATAAAGTCAGAATTGTGTGATATAAAGTCAGAATTCCATGATATAAAGTCAGAATTGCTTGATATAAAGTCAGAATTGTGAGTTATAGAGTCAGAATTGCAAGATATAAAGTCAGAATTGTGAGATATAAAGTCAGAATTCCATTATATAAAGTCAGAATTGCGAGATATAAAGTCAGAATTGTGTGATATAAAGTCAGAATTGCGAGATATAAAGTCAGAATTCCATTATATAAAGTCAGAATTGCGAGATATAAAGTCAGAATTGTGAGATATAAAGTCAGAATTGTGAGATATAAAGTCAGAATTGCGAGTTATAAAGTCAGAATTGCAAGATATAAAGTCAGAATTGCGAGATATAAAGTCAGAATTGGAAGTTATAAAGTCAGAGTTACGAGTTATAAAGTCAGAATTGCGAGATATAAAGTCAGAATTGGAAGTTATAAAGTCAGAATTACGAGTTATAAAGTCAGAATTGCCAGAAATAAAAATTGTTAAAAAGTAAATCCCACCACATGTGTTTCAGTGTACTTTAGCATGCACAAAGGCAATAGTTTGTTATAAACACTCTGCCAGCACTTGCAACCCAGTTGAAAAAGAATTATATTAAAAAATATACTTTAATAAAGTGTACTAAGTATATTTTCTACATTTTGTACTATTTTCGTCAAATCCAAGTATAGTTAAGTGTATTCAATTATGTATTAACTTCAACTTAACATCTATTTAACTACACTTCTAGTGTAAATAGTATACTAAAATGGAACAACTTTTTTTAAACTTCAAGTGCACTAAAATACACTAATGAAAATCAAGATTCATGAGCAATTAAGCACACTTACAGTACAATTGCATTGTATTGCTATTCTAATGTAAATACACTTAAATTATAGTTGTTTTTAAGTACATTTTGTGCATACTGCTATCATACTTATAATTACTATAAACAGTTAATTTAGTATGCCTCTGTAACATTTCAAGTGATCTACAAATGCACTTCCTAACTATATTTAGTGCTTTTAAAGTGTCCCACTATGACAATAATAATGTTTTTGAAGTGAAGTTCAATTACAACCTAAACATCATAGACACGTACTTTCAGTGCAATGTTATTATAGTGTAAGGTAGAAACAAATTGAAAGTACATTTCATTTGTAATTTTATCCCCATTTTGTTATACTTAAGCATGAATGTTGGTATTACACTACAAGTGTATTACATTACAATTCAGTTCAAATACATTAAATCAACAGATTACAAATTGCATTTCAGAAAAGGATCTTTATTATTAACTTTATTATTAACACTAAAGTAACACACAAAAGCAGATATTGGCAAAAGGAGGAACCTTGAACAGTCGACTTTCTCTGAAATGCCGGGAACAGAACAATGGCAAACAACTTACTACACATGCATATCTACAGGTGCTGGTCATATAATTAGAATATCGTGAAAAAGTTCATTTTTTCATTGTAAATTATTTTAAAAAATGAAACTTTCATTTATACTAGATTCCCTACATGTAAAGTAAAACATTTCAAAAGTTTTTTTTTTTTTTTAATTTGTTGATTAGAGCATACAGCTCATGAAAGTCCAAAATCCAGCATCTCAAAATATTAGAATATTTACATTTGAGTTTCATTAAATGACCATCCCTACAGTATAAATTCCGGGTATCTCTTGTTCTTTGAAACCACACTAATGGGGAAGACTGCTGACTTGGCAATGGTCCAGGAGACAATCACTGACACCCTCCACAAAGAGAGTAAGTCACAGAAGGTCATTACTGAATGGGGTGGCTGTTTACAGAGTGATGTATCAAAGCATATTAAATGCAAAGTTGACTAGAAGGAAGAAATTGGGTAGGCAAAGGAGCACAAGCAACAGGGATGACCACAAGCTTGAGAATACTGTCAAACACTTGGGAGAGCTTCAAAATGAGTCAAATGAAGCCGGAGTCAGAGCATCAAGAGTCACCACACTTAGACATCTTCAGGAAAAGGACTACCAAGCCACTTCTGAAACAGAAACAACGTCAGAAGCATCTTACCTGGGCTAAGGAGAAAAAGAACTGGACAGTGAACAGTGGTCGAAAGTCCTCTTTTCAGATAAAAGTAAATTTTGCATTTCATGTTGACATCATGGTCCCAGAGTCTGAAGGAAGACTGGAGAGGCACAGAATCCAAGCTGCTTGAAGTCTAGAGGGAAGTTTCTGAAGTCAGTAATGATTTGGGTGGCCGTGACATCTGCTAGTGTTGGTCCATTGTGTTTTATCAAGTGCAACGTCAATGCAGCCATCTTCCAGGAGATTTTGGAGCACTTTATGCTTCCATCTGCTGACAAGCTTTATGGAGATGCTGATTTCCTTTTCCAGCAGGACTTTAGCACCTGCCCACAGTGCAAAAAACACTTCCAAGTGGTTTGCTGACCATGATATTACTGTGTTTTATTGGCCAGCCAACATGCCTGACCTGAATCTATGGGATATTTTCAAGAGAAAGATGAGAAACAGTCGATCCAACAATATACAGATGATCTGAAGGCTCAATAGTGCCTCAGCAGTGCCACAGGCTGATCACTTCCATGCCACACTTCACTGATGCTGTAATTTGTGCTAGGAGCAAGTCATTTGCTGTAATATGTGCTGCCGACCAAGTATTGAGTGCACAAATGAACATGCTAAAGCAAGAACTTGAACTTTTCTGTTTTGAAAATCCATTTTTTGATTGATCTTAGAAAATATTCTAATATTTTGAGATACTGGATTTTGGACTTTCATGAGCTGTACACTCTAATCATCAAAATAAAAAAAATTAAAAAATTAAAAAAAAACTTTTGAAATGTTTTACTTTACATGTAGGGAATCTAGAATATATGAAAGTTTCATTTTTAAAAATAATTTACAATAAAAAAAAGTAACTTTTTCACGATATTCTAATTATATGACCAGCACCTGTAGCTCTGACTTGAGTTACTAGAGGCCTTGTAGCTCTCATTGTTGCACTTCCTCCGTAGAAGGGCCCGGATCTCTGCCACCTCGGTGTTGGGGAATCGCTCCCTCACTGCATCTGTGAAAACAGGAAAGAGACATGGGGATGAATGAAAACAGGATAGACAATGTATAACATTGAAATACAATCATTGATTATAATGGATTTGTCAATCAATCATGACAATGGATTTGGATTCATAACTACGACATTACTGTACCTAAAATTGCGTTGTTTTTTTCTGGCTCAAGCTGCTCCTTCAGCTCGCCTTTTTTTCCTTTCCCTGTGAGGGTTGCCTATAAATGCAATATGTCACTTGTGGTCACAGTATTGGTACCTGCGCCAATTTGCCAGAGGCCTTGTAGTTATTTCCGTACCAGGGCTGGGATGAACAAAGTTTCACATGGAGCATTCTGAGATAATTTTTTTGCTGAAAAGTTGTGCTAAAAAATAAACTGCCGGGATAATCATACAGCGCTTACACATCCAATAATGACATGTCCGATTCACGAACTAATGACTCAGTTGAACTGATTCACTTAAATGAATGGTTAAAACAACTGATCTGTCCAACACTGAACTCATGAGACATCTGAATCCGTGTATAACAAATCGATACACTTTACAATAATGTTCCATTTATTAAATTCTAGTTACCTACATTAGTATTTTTTTTTTTAAGAAAAAGGTGAGTGGCAGAGTGTATTACTACTATACGTTGATGTTATTTTTATGTGAATGAAGAATTAAAAGATGCACTTTTTTCAGTAAGATATGCGTTTTCAACAAATGTTAAATTCTGTTGGTTCAGGAAGGACACCATGACAGGCTGCTGGCTCCCACTGTCAATGTTAATTTTTTGTTGGAAAAGCACTCTCTGTGTTAGCTTAAAGCCCTCAAGTTTACATTGGTTACTGTATTCTTTCAATTGCTCTAAATTATGTTTCATTAACGTAGTTCAGGAGGAACAAGTCAAATAACCTACCCAATCATTACGTCATCTTAATGATTACGTCATCTCAACCAGCTGTCAACAATCCGTAATCAACGTATCTACCCAATCAGCATGAGTTCAGGCCTGTATATAATCACAGTCAAAACTCACCCAAGGATCCTCGACAGTTTCCAGAATAGGTTCGCCTAAAATGTCGGAAATCGAACTCTTCCCGTCTGATGATGAGTCTCTATATTCACAGACTCTTTCGCCGAACCGCACCATCCCAAGGAGCAGCCATGCGCCGCCAGGTGCCGTCGCTGAGTCTCCGACTCCATTGCGCGGCCGTCAGCCTATCCGCTCCACTATCCATAGTCCAAGGCGGCTAGACCAGCCCTCTCCTCCACCGGTGAGACACACACCTTCTTCCTCATCGTCATCATCATCATCATCATCATCATCCGCCTACTCTATGGCTCAACCAACCATTCCTGCAATCGAGAAATGGACAGTGCTGGGATTAAGGCAAGCTCTGATCAGCGCGGATGTCCATTTCTCGAGACGGATGAATAAATCCGAGTTATATAAATTATATTCAAGCCTGCAGTCAACTTGCGCTCCCTTTAAACCCCTTTCTCCCTCTAAGAAAACGACTTCAAGCAGCAAAGGTAAAAAACCACGTACCTCTCAAACTCAGTCTTCCTCTACAGCAAGACCAGTTCAACGCCGATCGTCTGGTAAGGGCAGCGGGCCTTCAGCGAACCTGGGCCGAGCCCCAGATTCCGCCGCTGCTACGCCGCACCCTCCTCCTTCTACTCAGCCTCTTTCCGCGGGTTTCTCCAGCACCGCCCCCCGTACGGAATTACCCGCCTCTACCAGTGGTTGTCTTCCCCCTAGCGTGAGGCTGCCTCCGCTAGCGGGGCAGGCTCAACCTGTACTGCTCACTGTCTCGAATTCTCCTCAACGTTCGTGGCCTGCGGCTCCTGACGTGAGGTTGCCTCCGCAAGAATCGCAAGCCCGAACAACTTTTCCTTCTTCTTCCCCTCTCGCTAACCCTTTTCCCCAGCTGTGGCCTACAGCAGCCCCTAGCGTGAGGATGCCTCCGTTAGCGGCACAGGCCCAGCCGCTTTATTCTTTACCTCAACCTTCTCTCTCCTTCCCCGTCGCTTCCCAAGGTCCAGGTGCCATCTCAAGCGCGAGGCTGCCTCCGTTTTCAGTGTCGGCCCCGGATTTTCTCCCTCAAAACATTCTCCCTCAAGCAAAATCACAATTTTCTTTGTTCACAGCTACACCGATGCCCATTCCTCCAAACGCCATCGCTTTGGAACCGCCCCCTGTCGCCGGCAATATCAGAGCGCAGATTCTATCAGGTGCAGACATCGATCTATCATCACTCCTTTCCCTGCTTCCCCCATCTGATTCTAATCGCCAGATTGATTGTGGTGACTTTTCAGTAACTTTAAAAAATCCAAATAATTCCTCATCCCGAATCCTTTCATTTTCTGAATTTTGCATCGCATTCAGTAGATTCACCGAAATCATTTGTGCTGTTTTCCCCCATAGGAGACGCGAGCTGAATGACTATCTCGCGATAGTGGCAGAGCTCGCGTTATCCTATGGGGGATCTCATTTTTACACTTACCACAAGCTGTTTTCAGCAAAATGTGCCGTTCGTATCGCTCAGTGGAATCAGTGCCCCTACTGGGGTGCGCTGGACACTGATCTCCACAATAAAATCTTCCTGGGCGTTCGAAATATTTCCTGCGCAGTCTGTAGGTCGCTCGCCCATTCCACTATGACTTGTCCCCAAGTAAACCCGTCAATTCCTCCTATTCCAGTCCCCAACCAAGAGAAATCAACGAGTTACGTTCCACGGCCAGCTACAAACTCCGACTCATTCGGAAGAGGCGCAGCTTTTTCCTCCAGACGTCAGGTCTGCAACCACTTCAATACAGGCGGCTGCCTAAGAAATCGCTGTCGTTTTTTGCATATTTGCAATTACTGTGGCGGCGCCCACGCCCGCACTGTATGCCCTGTACAAAAATCTACCAATAAAAATTCCAAAAATTACTTGTCGACTCCTGTGAATATTTTACGTCTGTCATCTGAATTGTCTCAGCACCCCGATCCCGAATTTACCAAATATTTGCTGTCTGGTCTCGAACATGGTTTTGAACCAGGTATAGAAAGCATTCCCTCACAAAATATGATTTGTGATAATCTTCAATCTGCTCTTACAGAACCCGACACAGTGGACGAATTGATCAATAAGGAAGTTAATTCTGGCTTCATGATCGGACCTTTTGATATTCCTCCTTTCGAACACTTTCGCATCAGCCCTATTGGAGTGGCTACAAGGAAATTCTCCGGTAAAAAACGTTTAATAATCGACCTCTCAGCCCCGCACAATTCTCCGTTTCCAAGCATAAACAGCCTCATTTCACTCGAAGAATTTTCTCTTCAGTACCATGATATTGACCAAGCAATACTGTTAATCAAAAACGCCGGTCGTGGTTCTTGGCTCGCCAAAGTCGACATTACTTCAGCATTTAAAGTGATGCCCATCCACCCAGACTCCTGGCATTTATTTGGCGTCCGTTGGCATGAAAAATATTATTTCGCCGTCCGCCTAACCTTCGGCTGCAAAAGCAGCCCCAAGATTTTTGACATGCTGTCAGAAGCAATTTGCTGGATTCTTTCCAACAACTACGCAATTCCTTACCTTATTCACCTGCTCGACGACTTCTTAATAATTTCGCCTCCTGATGCCATCCCAGCAGCGCATCTCACTACAGTCCAAAAGGTTTTTTCCGAGCTGGGAGTTCCGATCGCCCAGGACAAAACCAGTGGCCCAGCCACGTCCATCGAATTCCTGGGCATCAATCTAGACACCGTCAAATTCCAGGCCTCTCTACCGAAAGAGAAAATCGACAGAATAATTCTGGTCTCTTCCACGTTGCTAGACAGCCCAAGTTGCTCAAAGCGCGAACTTCTGTCTCTGCTCGGCCACCTAAACTTCGCTATGCGTATAATCCCGCAAGGCCGCCCTTTCATCTCGCATCTTCTCTCTCTCGCATCCTCCGTCGCTGCGTTAGAAGACCAAATCTCCCTAACTAATCCATGCCGTGACGAACTAAAATTATGGATAACCTTCCTTAAACAGTGGAACGGATTATCTTTTTTCTATAATACGTTGGTGTCCCTTCCAATCGATATTCAGCTATACACCGACGCAGCTCCCTCCATTGGCTTTGGGGGATTTTATCAAGGCCGTTGGTTCGCATCTACTTGGCCACCTCAGCTCTTAGATGCGACGCATTTCCCAGCCTCTTCAGCGTTGTTTGAACTTTATCCTCTCGTCGTCGCTGCTTTTCTATGGGGGAAAGAATGGTCCACAAACAACATAATCGTCTACTGCGACAATGAAGCAACGGTGCATTGCATTAATAAAACCCGCTCGCATGCACCAGCTATGATGCCACTCCTAAGACGCCTTATTTGGATAGCAGCTTGCGATCAATTTATCATAACAGCTAAGCACGTACCCGGGTCAAAAAATGAAATTGCTGACTCTCTCTCACGCTTTGCTTTCCAGAAATTCAGACAGCTGGCTCCAGAAGCGGACCCCAACCCGACGCCAGTACCTCACTATTCAGAATTAATCTTCCCATAAACCACTCTATGAGACCACTGCTTGACGCTTCTCTCAATTCGATCTTTGAAGCTTTTTCCCCACGAACCCTCCAATCATATTTAACAGCTTGGAGATGTTTTAAAACTTTTCATCTAATTTTTAACTTGCCGTTCCCAGATTTCTCTCTGCTCACCATTACGTCTTTCATCTCTTACCTCAACACAGCCAAGAGCCTCCAGGTTGGTTCCATTAAAGGCTATTTAAGTGGAATCCAGTTTTTTCACAAATTAATTTTCGGCTCACCCTCCCGTGAAATAACAAACTCGCAGACATCACTGCTTATTAAAGGCATCCAAAAAACCCATCCTACCCGCCCAGATGTTAGACAACCTCTAACATTAGACTTACTCACCAGATGTATCCGTACTCTCCGTCTAGGATACCATTCTATTAACACCGCTCGCACTTTGGATGCCATGTTCATTTTGGCTTTTTTCGGTTTCCTCAGATGCTCTGAACTCGCCATTACCTCCAATTTTAATCCTAAAATTCACCCCACCATTTCAGATCTATGCTTGTTAGACAATGAAACCTTCTCCTACTTTATCAAACAGAGTAAAACTGACCAGACCAAAAAAGGCCATTTCATTTACATCTTCAACCTCCAATCACCCATACAACCATACCAAACCCTCCAGTCCTACCTCCATTTCAAGAATTCACAAACCAAATCCCCTTCAGATCCACTCTTTACAGATGATTCAAACCACCCAGTCACACGTTTTTGGTTTCAAAAACATCTCAAATTGATCTTGATCCAATCTGGCATCCCAGCGGAACACTTTTCAAGCCACTCTTTTCGCATAGGAGCGGCGACCACAGCTGCCCAAAAAGGTCTCTCCCAGCAACAGATTCAAGCTCTCGGTCGTTGGTCATCCGAAGCCTTCAAAAGCTACATCAGATCTAACCGCTTCCACATCAAAAAAGCACACCAAACCCTCATCAGTTAAACCAACTCGCTAAAACCTTCTCGTGGGGCTTACCCGTCCGATCGCAGCGAGTATTGAACTCCCGTCGGACACCGCAAAAGCCCCCAATCTAACACTACTAAACGTCCCCCCACGGTCAGCGGGGGCTTACCCGTCCGATCGCAGTGAGTATTGAACTCCCGTCGGACGCCGCAAAAGCCCCCAATCTAACACTACTAAACGTCCCCCCCACGGTCAGCGGGGGCTTACCCGTCCGATCGCAGTGAGTATTGAACTCCCGTCGGACGCCGCAAAAGCCCCCAATCTAACACTACTAAACGTCCCCCCACGGTCAGCGGGGGCTTACCCGTCCGATCGCAGTGAGTATTGAACTCCCGTCGGACGCCGCAAAAGCCCCCAATCTAACACTACTAAACGTCCCCCCCACGGTCAGCGGGGGCTTACCCGTCCGATCGCAGTGAGTATTGAACTCCCGTCGGACGCCGCAAAAGCCCCCAATCTAACACTACTAAACGTCCACCCACCATCAGCAGGGGTTAACCGTCCGATCGCAGTGAGTATTGAACTCCCGTCGGACGCCGCAAAAGCCCCCAATCTAACACTACTAAACGTCCCCCCCACGGTCAGCGGGGGCTTACCCGTCCGATCGCAGTGAGTATTGAACTCCCGTCGGACGCCACTAAAGCCCCCAATCTAACACTACTAAACGTCCCCCCCACGGTCAGCGGGGGCTTACCCGTCCGATCGCAGTGAGTATTGAACTCCCGTCGGACGCCGCAAAAGCCCCCAATCTAACACTACTAAACGTCCACCCACCATCAGCAGGGGTTAACCGTCCGATCGCAGTGAGTATTGAACTCCCGTCGGATGCCGCAAGAGCCCCAATCTAAAATTTCTAAACGTCCACCCACCATCAGCAGGGGTTAACCGTCCGATCGCAGTGAGTATTGAACTCCCGTCGGATGCCGCAAGAGCCCCAATCCAAAAATTCTAAACGTCCACCCACCATCAGCAGGGGTTAACCGTCCGATCGCAGTGAGTATTGAACTCCCGTCGGATGCCGCAAGAGCCCCAATCCAAAAATTCTAAACGTCCACCCACCATCAGCAGGGGCTAACCGTCCGATCGCAGTGAGTATTGAACTCCCGTCGGATGCCGCAAGAGCCCCAATCTAAAATTTCTAAACATCCACCCACCATCAGCAGGGGTTAACCGTCCGATTGCTGCGAGTATTGAACTCCCGTCGGATGCTGCAGGCGCCACCAGCCAAAACATTTAAACCTTATCTTAGTTTACCGGTCGAAGAGGTTATTCATCGGTTCGCTGTGAGTATTGAACTCCCGTCAGATAGAACCTTCCCGATCACGCAGACAGCTTTCTCCTTGCAGACATCAGCCTTATTTCCATATTTTTTTGGGGGGTCAGTTTCAGTTCCCGGCTGCTGTCCGTAGTTAACTCTTGCTTTTTGGGGGGTACTCTGTGTTCGGGCCGATTACCGAGCTCGGAGCCCTCTCCCCGGACAGCACGCCAAATACGTTTACCAATTTATTTACCTGACCTATTTGTAAGTGTGAACTCGTGAAATTATGTTTCATTAACGTAGTTCAGGAGGAACAAGTCAAATAACCTACCCAATCATTACGTCATCTTAATGATTACGTCATCTCAACCAGCTGTCAACAATCCGTAATCAACGTATCTACCCAATCAGCATGAGTTCAGGCCTGTATATAATCACAGTCAAAACTCACCCAAGGATCCTCGACAGTTTCCAGAATCCCTCCACCACCCCGTCTCCTCACACTCTCTGGGTTACTTCATATAATCAAAAAGGGGGGGGGGTACTCTGTGTTCGGGCCGATTACCGAGCTCGGAGCCCTCTCCCCGGACAGCACGCCAAATACGTTTACCAATTTATTTACCTGACCTATTTGTAAGTGTGAACTCGTGAAACAAGTATTTTGGGTGACCTTTTTTTATTTATTTATTGAATGCTAGACATCAATTTGTTGTTATTTTCATCTGAAAGAAGAATTACAAGATGCACTTTTTTTTAGTAAGCTAGTTTATCGAACGCTACCTCTGACTAATGCATTACTTTGCACTTGGATAGTCTTTTATTTTGGACTTTTTATAAATTGGTATTAGTCAATTAATGGGGAGATTATCGATAATCCAATCAAACCGAAATAGAATCAGACTGAAAAAAAAAAGAAGAATCGTTAGATTAATCGATGCATCGAAAAATAATCGCCAAAATAATCGTTAAAAAAAATTATCGTTTATCCCAGCCCTAATCCGTACCAGCCCACTGTCACTTTTACCATATTGCTTAATCAGTGAAATTCAAACAAGAAGTTCCCGGCAAAAATGGCAGAGTTAAGTGGATTTTCAAATTTGTAATCTGGGAAGTCAGGTCTGTATTCCAAGACATAACGTGAACATGCATGTTCTTCAAATTAAAGGGTTAGTTCACCCAAATAGCAAAATTATGTCATTAATAACTTACCCTCATGTTGTTCCAAACCCGTAAGACCTCCGTTTATCTTTGGAACAAAGTTTAAGATATTTTAGATTTAGTCCGAGAGCTCTAAAGGTAAGAAAAACATCATCAAAGTAGTCCATGTGACATCAGAGGGTCAGTTAGAATTTTTTGAAGCATCGAAAATACATTTTGGTCCAAAAATAGCAAAAACTACGACTTTATTCAGCATTGTCTTCTTTTCCGTATCTGTTGTGAGAGAGAGTTCAAAACAAAGCAGTTTGTATATGGAGTCAAATTAATGCCTTAAAGTTTTGCACAAAAATAAAGTTTAGTAAAACACAAAAAAGAATTGAGCTATAAAAAAATGTTTTGCAAACAAAAATAAAGAATTGCAAAGGAAAATAAAATATTGAGTGGAAATAAAATAAGTTTTGCAAACAAAAATAATAAATTGCAAAATAAAATAAAGTAGTGCAAAAATAAAAATATAATCAATTACAAAATTCAATGACAGCTGTAATCCTATTTTATCTTTGCCACATATTTTTCATGCTCAAACCTACTAAATCATTTGCAACGCTCATTTTATTCTGCGTTTCAGTCAAGCGCGCGCTCACGATGCCGGTTTTCTTTTGCGCTGCACTGTTCTGTGCGGATCTCTTTATGGCACTGGTTTGACGTGGGGGTGGAGTCAAGAAGATCCGCACAGAAAAGTGCAGCGCCAAAGAAAACCGGTATCGTGAGCGCGCGCTTGACTGAAACGCAGAATACGTTACAAATGATTTTGTAGGTTTGAGCATGAAAAATATGTGGCAAAGATAAAATAGGATTACAGCTGTCATTGATTTTTGTAATTGATTATATTTTTATTTTTGCACTACTTTATTTTATTTTGCAATTTATTATTTTTGTTTGCAAAACTTATTTTTTTTCCGCTCAATATTTTATTTTCCTTTGCAATTCTTTATTTTTGTTTGCAAAACATTTTTTTATAGCTCAATTCTTTTTTGTGTTTTGCAAAACTTTATTTTTGTGCAAAACTTTAAGGCATTAATTTGACTCCATATTTGTGATGATATCCGGTTCGCGAACGAATCATTCGATGTAACCGGATCTTTTTGAACCAGTTCAACAAATCGAACTGAATCGTTTTAAACGGTTCGTGTCTCCAATACACATTAATCCACAAATGACTTAAGCTGTTAACTTTTTTAATGTGGCTGACACTCCCTCTGAGTTCAAACAAACCAATATCCCCGAGTAATTCATGTACTCAAACAGTACACTGACTGAACTGCTGTGAAGAGAGAACTGAAGATGAACACCGAGTCGAGCCAGATAACGACAGACTGACTCTAAGATTACACTACAGATGAAGTGAAATCAGTGTACACTTTAATAAATTATACTTTGTATTACAAATAAGCGTACTTACTAAAAGTACACTAAATTACCACTATACATTTTTGTATTTTAACATATTTTATGAGAGTACTCTGATATGCCACTAAAAATACACTTATTGTAGAGTGTACTGTATAAGTCACACTTCTAATGAAGTGAGAACATAGTACACTTTAAAAAAAGTATACTAACAATTAATTTCCAAAAAATATATACTTCCCATAAGTACACTGAATTGCCACTCTAAGTATGTCAAATTTAATACACTTAAAAAAAAATAAACTTCAATACAATTTAAAATACATTAACAACAAAGTACACTTTCAAAAAGTACATTTAAAAAATAATTTGATTACTGATAAATTAGTATACTTACTGTTTGGACTATTAAGTTGAACTTAATTACATCTTTTTTGAAGTATACTTTTAAAAAGTACAAATCAAATACTCTTTAAATAAAGTACAACAAGTAGAAGTATACTTGTTTTATAATTCATGTACTTCATTCATATTTCAAATACACTAAAGTATACTACTTTTTTACCTGGGAACCTACACTGCCAAAAATGCTTCAAAGGTTCACAATCTGCTATATGAGTTGAGCTGCACAATCTCACTGCATGAAGATGAATATTTTGTATGAACATGCTGTATTGAGCATTGAGCGCTCTCATAACATTGTAAAGATCAGCGGTTGTGGAGGCAGACAGCGAATCTGAAGCAGCGCGAGCCCCCGGTGGGGAAATATGGGACTGAATGGAGCGCGCCGGTGTAGAGCCGCTTGGCTTTGATTTGTTGTGAAGACAGCAGCAGCGAGACGCGCCCGACTCCAGGCTTTTCCCAGCATGCCCGTGGAGAGTGACACTTCCTCTACCGTCTGAAGACGTGTGCTGAAGCCGTGCCAGATCTCAGCACCAGCCTGACATTCATCAGCAGCGAGCAGCGGGAACACACTCCACCTGCGTCTGTGTGTGTGTGTGTGTGTGTGTGAGAGTTCACATGCTGCCACAGTGTGAAGGTAATGATGTAATTGAGCACTCATATGCATCCATGTTTGCTTTATTTCCCATATTTCACTCCAGGGCCATCCACTGACCACCACAACATTCAAAGGCCCTGCGACTTTTTTGGTTGTTCATGACTCACTGCATAAGGAGTTTTAAAAAATATTTTTACTCACAATTTCTAAAATTAATATAAAATAGATAAAAGGTTCAGTTCTATATAGAACTTGAGCGTTCTCGACTCAATTTATGCCAAAAGGGTTCTATATGATGCCATAATACTTTCATGTTTAACGGGTTATTTCAATTTTTTTTCTAGAATGTTTACAAGATATTTTATTCACAAAATGTAATTAAAATTAAAAGTGAATTAAAACAAAACTAATTAATTAAAACTGAATCCATAAAAGGACCCCATTATGGGAAGCCCTAAAAGGTTCTATATAAGAAGTGCCTGACAGAACCATTTAGGTTCCATATAGAAACAGATCATTTATTATAGCTTGACAAATTTGCCCCTATTTGGGTGTGAGCAAAAACACGCTGTTTTGTGTGTATCCCTTTAAATGCAAATGAGCTGCTGCTCCCGCCCCCTTTCCAGAAGAGGGCAGAGCTTTAACAGCTCAACAACAACAAAGCTGGAGAATCTCACGCAGCCAAAATGAGGATTGTCAGTAACGGTGTTCAGCCTTACATTGTTCAAACTGGAGTAGACACTGATGGAGAGACTCAGGAAGAAGTTACAACTTTTAGACGTTTCTGAATGGTTAGTGGATAAATTGATGTAGTTGCTGTGGAGTTGATTCAACTCATCCACTAGCATGTGCCGTCATGTTCATCTTTTGTGCTAAACCCGTATGGGTGCCCACTATACATAGCGTACCTGTTTCCCAAACAGAGTCATACATACCAGGCTAACGTTTATGATTGCTATCAAATGCTGTGAATGGTCTAATATTTTTTTTCCAAAATATCGCTCGGACTGAAACAGAAACAAAATATCGCTCGGACAGAAATTGATTTTATCAATCAAACTTGCCAGGGTCAACTTCAGGCTATCCAAGCTAACAAGACTCTAAATAGTGTTCTGGTTGGTAGATGCACCGGGGGACCCAATTATATCACTTAAACACTGAAAAAGTCAGATTTTCATGATATGTCCCCTTTAAAAGTATGGAGTTTTAAGATTGTATTCATTCATATGACTTTTCCAGGTCTAGAAATCACTCTTTTAAAATTAGTCTTCTCATATATGCAGGTTTTTCAAGACCTTGGGAATCCCAGTTCTTCAAAGAAAAAAAAAAAATATTTAAAATCGTTATTTTTAAATTAAAATAACAAAAGTCTCGATTTTTTCTTATTTTAAATAATTTTAAGTGACCAAGTGGCTTGGCTGTATTAAAGCTGAAGTGTGTTGTTTCTGTTGCACCAAACAAAATGGCAAAATAAAGTTTTACCACAAAGACTTGGGAGGCAAGATAACGTAACAATGATATTTATTAACAATCAGCAAGAAAAATATTGTAAGATAAAGTTCTTTGACATAGGCCCCATCCGTAGCTCACAAAGGGTTGAGGACTCTGCATTTCCTGCCTGAAGATGCAGGCAGGGGTTTAGCCGACCCCCTGGAGGTATGGACAGGGACCATCCTGGTGGTGGTGGGGAGGCTGGAGGTGAAGGTTTGCGTCAGCATCTGCGAACTCAGACATGTGTAAGTACTGATCTTTTATACTCCAAGTGTAAGATAATGACTGGTTAGATCTAAACTAATAGGTTCCTGGCAGAACTTGCGCTAGAGCTTTAATTTTTCAGCACATTCATTCAAAGAGTAACATTATTCATAGTATTTCTTAATTAGCATTGTTGGGTTGATTTGATTTATGTGGGTTTGTAAATAAGCATAAAAACTAAATGTTTAACCCTCTGGGATCTGAGTTTTTTTGGGGCCCTGGAGAAGTTTTGACACATGCTGACATTTGTGCTTTTTTCAGTTGTTCATAAACATATTAATGACAATACTGTCATTACACTGTATTCAGCACAAACTAGGATACCGTACATACCATGTACATGTTTGTGTTTTTGAAGGAATAACATTTATGCGTAGTTATTGAAAAAACAAAAAACTTAAGTCACTGAAATAAGGCCAAAAATATATATTAAATCTTTGTTCACAAGACTTCTGGGTATTTGAGGTTGTAGACTAGAGTTTTTGCTTCAGAATGATGCAAAAATTATTCTGTCTACTCGTTCATATAAAACAATAGAGATATTTAAATTTTCTAAGACACTTTTTGTCAAGAAACACAGTATGCGTGAAGGCGTGAATCCTCATGAATAATGCTATAATTCACACATGCATGACCTGCATATTAATGAGCTCTTTCAGTCTGGTAGGCTTTAAAACCTGACATTTCAACGTTTCTTTAGACATAAGTCTAATTTTTTAGTGATTAGTATTCACTAAGTTACAGTTCATTTTCTGAGAACTATCAGATTGGAGTTCGTTCAGAGGCAGACGAGAGATCACGCATCATGTTAGTTTTCTTTATTTTACAAAAAGCACAACATTTTGTTGTTACTCTGAGTGTACAAAAATAAAAGAAGACATTCCACAGATTAAAATGGTGTATAAGTCTTAATTGTATGTGCAACATTGACAGAGTATTTTGAGTCTCTTTCACACTGGTAAGAAAAAAAAAACGTGGTGGTATCCCGACAATACCTCAGACCTCAGAGTGTTAAAGCAGCTTATGACTCTTGTATACAACAGAGCTTTTCACTATCTTCTGTAAGAGACATCTGGACATGTCGTACATCTGGACAAAATACAAATGGTCTTTCAAAAACATTGAAGAACAAGAAGATTTAATTTCATGAACTTTAATCAGTGTAGCAGAATTGCAATGGTTGTATAAAGCAATTAATTAATGTAACCAATTTTCACTAAATATAGGTAAAAACTAATAGTAGCTGGGGAAATTTTAGACAGATTTTAAAATCATAGCAAAAATGAAATGAAAAAAGGTTTTTCATCTCATTGATATAACAAAATATAATTTATAAATATGCTTTGACATTAATATTTTGTGAACTTTTCATGACTGTATCTTGGTCGAAATATATTATTTTTTAATATATTATTATATATTACACAAGGAATAGGAATGTATAGAGCTGGTGAATTCTGTGGAAATCAGCAGAGCTCTGAAACTGATTTTGTGTAGCTCTGGCTATTAGTCAATAAGACAACACAGAAAAACTGTGCAAAAAAGCAGGTTTTCTTCTGATTGTATTGATGTCTACAAACAAACAGACCCTCTGCCTCTAAAGAGAACAAACATCTGTGATCTAACGGCCTGGGAAAGACTGAGATGTGCCCTAAACACAAGTGATTGGAAAATTATAGGGACTTTGTGAAGACTCTCTCCCTGTGTTTGTGGAGGCAGAGAGCTGGAGCTGAGGCTTCTGGGTAATCTGGCAGATGTGGGAAAGCACTGTGATTGTCTTCCAATCACTTCAAGAGAACTGTGGTCATCACACTATGAGCAAAACTTCCCGACTGAGCGAATGCGGGCTGATTTGAGCAAAGGTGAAGTAGAAAAAAAAAAGTTCATTAGGGATCTATATAGAAGTATGTTTACGAGCTGTTTGATTAAAATAATGAGCTGTTTAATTAAAACTAAATCCATGAAATGATCCAGTGATGGGAAGCCCTAAAAGGTTCTATATATAACACCTGACGGAATCTTTAAGATTCCATTTAGAACCTTTTCATTGAAGGGAGTTTTCAAACCTGTAGATCGTTTGCATTGTTCCGAAACAGAGACGTAATTTATTAAAATGTTGCAGTTCCTTCCTGGTTAACAATATTCATCCGGATCAAATGAAACGAGTGAGTGAGGAGAGGCAGGTTTGTGTGTCAACTCGCTGTCGGAGAGATGAGAGAGAGAGAAAGAGCAGCTGGTATCGTGTGCAGAGGTGGAAAGTAACTAATTACAAATACTTTCATTACAGAACTTGAGTACATTTTTCATTATCATTAAATTGTGGTACTTTTACTTGAGTTGAATAAAAATTAAGTATTTAACTTCACTACATTTATTTTTCACCAAAAGTACAAAGTACTTTGACAAAGGCATAATGGGGTGAGCTGACACTTGGACACTTGCTGTGGAGCTCTGCGCTTCAGCCAATAACAGACAGGTCTGACTCTGGTGATGAACCAATCAAAACATCCAGTTCAGCTGGGGGGGTGGGGCGTTCAAACCGCACTTTCACATTCAATCACTGGTGCTCACGTTTTGAATCAGTATCGCTAACATTTTTAATATTTTAGTGAATGTAAGTAAGCTTTGCTCATATTCTGAATTTAAATTGTAACTTTGGCAGCTCCTGAAACGGGTCATATCATTGATATTACCAGAGCACTGAGCAGTTGAAGTAAAGAAAACTTGGCTCATATAAGGATGCAGTTATTGCAGGGATGGAGCAAGAACAATGTAAGTGTATAAAATGCATGTGCACAGTTCAGTTTAATGGTAAAGCTTGGCCTCTTTAACAATACAGTTAAACTAAATGTACGAAGCTGAAATAACCTCAACATTAGCTGCAACAGTGGGCTCCTGGCACATTTTTGGTAGTATAAAAACAAAAGAACATTTTATTCAACAAGTTAACTCACACTCCACTTTTTTTTTTACTGGCACTTTTCTATTCATACTGTTTTAATCCCTCTTTTCTTTGATCGGACCTGTCACTTAACCTTCTTTGCTTTTGCCCTTCTTAAAAAAACATTCAAATGACCTTACTTTTCAAAATTAGTAATAAAAACAATCACTTTTGTATTTTACACACTAGTATTTTAGCTTTGCATAGCCTCAAACACAAAAAATTGAAATACCATGTTTTGCTCAAATCAATATATAGGCCATATACACGTCATTCATGTTTGATATAACTTCTGTGGTCCCATGTTGCTTCTTAACACAGAGTGAGACACTACATATATTAGGCTGTTATAAAATTCTATGATACAGGCTATGTCGATTAGCACTGCATTATAGATATACATTATTGTTATGAAATACATACAGGAGATGGCTTGAAGAACACAGATGAACATCTGCATGTTACTGAGCTGTAGCGATATCTTATGTCCATATAAGGGCTTTCCTGGAATATAATAAGTTTACTTCTATAAATCTCACTTGTGGACTTTCTGCGTGAGGACGCCCTCTGGGCTCCAGTATGAATGAAAAATTGTTTAGCACTCCATATTGTGAATATCACCTTTGTTGCATAGTAACTTGAGTAGTTTTTCAGCAAACTGCTTATTTACTCTTACTTGAGTCATATTATTTTTCAGTACTTCTACTAAAGTAAATTATTTCTGAAGTAGCAATACTTGGTTACACTTTAGTATAGGGAACATATATAAACTATTAACTACAACCTTTCCCTTAATAAACTCCTAATTTACTGCTTATTAATAGTAAGTTAGTTGTTAAGTTTAGGTATTGGGTAGGATTAAGAATGTAGAATATGGTCATGCAGAATAAGGCATTAATATGTGCGTAATAAGTACTGATAAATAGCCAATATTCTATTAATATGCATGCTAATTTAAATAAGTAAAATTTTTTAGTATTCTTTCCACCACTGATAGTGTGTCTATTCTGCAGAAAATAAGTATTGGGAGCGTTTCAGATATTTCAGTATCGATATGTATTGAAAAATCTACATTGCACTTAGTTTATTATTTCAGATGCCTTTTTAAAAGACTACGATTGAAAACCGTATACATTATAAAATTCATAGTAGAAGTGATTGCGTTACATGCCACTGCTGAAATACACCCGCATCTGGCGGGTTGGCAGGTGTTAATGTCAAGCCCTGTTTGTATATATACACAAATATTTCAGTATTTTGACAGCATAGAGAGATTGACTTGATTACATTATTCACAGTGCTTCATGTGGGCGGAGCTAAAGAGCTCTGCTGGAGTGATTTGCTCACGGTGACTCACTGATTGGTGGAATTCTCTGTACAGCATTATGAGTAATGTAGATTTTCATCACAAATTCAGCTGTCACACACAATTATTTATAAAACAAGGTGAATTATGCAAACAAATGGCTTCAACACACACACATATACCAACCTCGTAGCTCACAGCAGGTCTGTTTTTTAGGGTTTCTAAGTTATCATTAAAAATCAATTCACATATGGAGAAAATGTTTTTATTTCCTAAACCCGACTGTTTCACTCTATTGCAAGTCTTCTGAATGTGAGGTACAGACCATTCAGACCAACATCTCCCTTCGTGTTCCACTGAAGATGTACGTCATACAGGTGTGGAGCATGAGGATAATGTATTTATCGTAGCTGATACTCATAGTTGGTAGAAATGAGCATTAGTAACAGTCAGTTAATCCATTAGTTTGTAAACACAAGTGTTAAAGTGGGCTGGGTTCAGTAATTGGTGGTTGTGCCTTTAAACGTCAGCACAGTAATTTCAGATTTGTACTCGGTCTTGATCAGGGATATAGCTGTGAGGCACTAGAGCTGCTCCAGGGATAAAAATACCTGTTGCGTGTGTTGATGGTAATTACGGCCGTCTCTCTTAGACGACTCTTAGAGAGCCTGAGAGCTGCGGCTTCTGTCTTTGATTGCTGCTCTGGATCCTTCAGTTCTGCTGTCCATTAAATCTTGATTGGTCTTCTCTCTCTCTCTCTGTGTGTATGTGTGTGACAGAGAACCAGTGACCTGTTGAACAAAGCTAGTTGAACAAGTTTCAGAGTATAGAGTTGACAAAATCCAACCTGGTTTAAATGAAGTTCAGCAGCAAATTTAAGCTTATTTTTCTTATTTATAAATTCTAAAGCTTTTTTTACATTTATACAACATTTATTTCTGGTTGTCGAATCTGATTGGCTGAGATCTGTGCGATATTCTAGTGATAACATCACTCCTACCTTTTCACCGTTTGTATCACTCCGCTTGAAGCGACTGTCATGACGGCTGAGCAAATCCATCATGTATATATATATTTTTTTACAAATACTACACTTGTACCACAAACTGTAGTTTTAAAGAGTTTTTTTAGGCGAGAATGTAGTTGTTTAGACCTGAAATATGTGACTCATATTTAATCATAGTATCTATTTTAAAATTTTTTTAGACGTTTTTGGAGTTGCGAGCTCCAGGCTGTCAGCGGCTGCTCAGAGCTCGTGTACCCGCTGAGAACAGCTTCATCTCGGCCAGTGCTTCAGGGATTTGCCACTGCCTAAAAACAAGATATAATTCATTTTGGGTACACAAAATGGGCAATCTTTGGTCTTATTAATCTATTGTATTGTTCCTGAGCAAATCGAATTGGGCTATGTTAAATTTAATTACATCCTGTAGAGCACTGCTTTTGTTTGTTTGACTGAATTGCACAGTTATGTTTATTTCCTATTGTCATTTATAATGGCTATAGTTGTTAATTTAAATACTGTTGTTCAATAAATATTATTTTATATAAATTATATGTTGTATTTACTATTAAAGAAAAGGGTCCATTAGTGCTTAATATGGATTGAGTGAAACTTTACACCATTAGATGGCGGCAAACTTTAGGTGTGAGTCAGTCGCAAGAGACTTTTAAATTGAAAGGGACTTTTGTAAACAAAGGAGGTTTTTTGGCGCTGTTATGGAAAATACAAAGATCGCTTTCCTCAGCAGACATTCAAACAGATTTTTAAAATGGATATAATATTAGGGACATTGACCTGAAGAATTAATGTTATATCAGACACAGTGAATGCTCTCTCTCTCTCTCTCTCTCTTTCTAATACTGTACAAAATACAATGAGTTTCAATGGAGGGACTCAACATTCCTTTGTTACTAGTTCCTAAGTGACATTTTAGAATTAGTAGGCTTGGTCAAATCTTTTTAAAAGTAATTCTATTAAAAACATGACTAAGTGTGTACTAAAAGAAAACACTGATTTGACTTAAAATTCAAAGTTAAAATGTTATGTTTAAATTCAGCTTTTCAGTCTTTTCTCCCCTATTTTGCCATATATCCGAGTGAAACGCTTCTGGAACAAGAACAAATGTGGGGCGGGGCTTGATTTGTCTGTGGGGAATTCTCTCAGAGAAGAGAAGAGATTCTGCAAGAGGGAGGGGAAGATATTCTGATTGAAGATTACGAGGGACGTGAATTTAAAACAATGATGTGCACCGATTAATCATTTAGAATAAACACTGTAATATTCCACAGAAAACAATTACATTTTAAAAGCTTCAAAAATCACCCTCCCTAAAGGCACCAGTCATACCTGATGCATTTGTGTACAGCCCACTTATAGCGTGTGTGGGACCATCATCACAGCTGTGATCACACACACACACACACACACACGGGACTCAAAGCGCTCCCTATCTTTATCGCCTGGGCCCGTCTTCCTCTTCCTCCTCCTGGCCCTCTGCCCGCTCCTCTGCTAACCCCCGTGTTCGCAAATCACCGCTTCCCGTGTCAGCAGGTAAATTGTTTTGTCCTCCCGTTCCCCGCTTTCATTACCTTGTGTAAATTAAGCGATACGTCGTCCACCGGCGCGAGTCGTCGCACCCCGTGCCGCCACGCCAAAATCACGAGATTTGGCATAATAAATGAAGACAAACTGGCGCAGGCACTGCTCCTTCTCCTCGCCGACTCGCTTTCATTATTCGCTTAACTCGCCGGAGAAAATGACTTAACCCTGACCCAAGCATTACGTCCCATATTCACTCCAGATAAAAGCCTTTTTACGGCGGGCCCCCCACAATTTATATTCCGCCAAGGAGGCCGCTTCTCCCTGTCACTTTTCCAATCTCGGGCCCCCTCAACACACGTCATTAAACTTGTCGTTCCTTCCTGTATTTGTCCATCAGTCCTTTCCTTTTACATAAAAGGTGGCAGCATTATTCTGGGCTTTGATGGCGCCCACTCATTTTTTTCCCCGCCGTGGGATGTTTGATTGGAAGAAATATAGCCCGAGCGCCAGCTCTATCTCCTCTCCGCTCTGCTGCCGGAATCCGACGCTTGATGAAATAGTGTTCCTTTAGCAAGAATAATAAAAACAGACTTCTGCATTACAGGCCCAGAGCCCACAGGAACGAGAAAACCCCAATCTCTGCTCGGCCCTGACAGATTTTTATAGTCATACGGGCAGATAAATGGAAAGCGGCGAGCCACATAGGAGGTGAGCGCAGAGGAGACGCGATGCCATTGCACGTGCAGAGATGCTCGGGATTCCACACCATTCTTTAGTGTAAAAACATCCGTTACAGTGAATAGAATTTTACAACCCAGGAAAACTGGAAAAATGCGCCTGTGGAGAAATTTCTGCAAAATGATATTACTTTGCTTCTTGCATGTTTCGCAACACTTTCAAGGTAAAATGTCCAGTGAGTGGCGCTAAAAGCAGTTTTATCTGAAAAAGATGAATGTGAATATGGCAACGCTTTGTTTTGGTGGTTGTTGTACATTTCATGGCAGTTCAGAAATTAAATGTCTGCTTAAACCTAAACCAAAACCAATTTGTTAACAAAGCAAACATCGATAAAATGTATTTGCTGAAGCAACCATGTCACTTTAGCTGCTTCTGCAAGTCTTACGGCTGTTTTATCATGACTCGTGTTTTATAACATAATATATTTTCTGTCTCACTATGTGTTAAGAAGCAACATGGACCACAGAAGTTGGAAACACGACTGACATGTATATATAGGCTATGTAGTGATGATTTTGGAGCAAAACATGATATTACTCTTATAAATTATCGTGTTTGACACTTTGCTAAGCAAACATACTAGCTATCTCTGTTGCTAAGAGTGATTGTTTTACTACTAATTCACAAGTTTGTTTCCTCATAAAATCTTTAAGCTAATAAGGTTAAGTGTATTTGGCTTGCTGTCCGCTGTGGAGGGGCTCGAGGAAGCAGCTTCAACTCGAGCTTGGATATACCTCCCAGGGACTACTAGTGCCTGGACGAGGAGTACGATAGATGAGATGCCTAAATTATGTGGTGGAGTTGGGGAGGTGGAGGGATATCGAAACAACTGATGCCAGAGCAGGGTGAGTAGCTGCTTATATGCTCTGGTCGTTAATTGAAATATTAGGGTTCCCTCCTCTTGAAATTATGTTTGAATTTCATTAATTGAAAGATTAGATGGGTTCACTCCTCCTGAAATTACGTTGTGAACTTCACTTATGAAAAGTAAGTCCATGTATGATCATTTTAATGTTTTTTAAGAAGGGCAAAAGCAAAGAAGGGTAAGTGAGGGATTAAAACAGTATAAATAGAAAAGTGGCAGTAAAAAAATAAAGTGGGGTATGAATTAACACTCTGGAGTCTGAGGGTTTCGCCGGCAATACCACCTTGTTTTTTTTCTTACCAGTGTGAAAGAAACTCAAAATACTCCGTCAAAGTTGCATATACAATTAAGAGTTATACACCATTTTAATCTGTGGAATATCTTCTTTTATTTGTGTACACTCAGAGTAAAAACAAAATGTTGTGCTTTTTGTAAAATAAAGAAAACAAACATGATGCGTGATCTCTCCTCTCCCTCTGAACGAAGTCCAATCTGATAGTTCTCAGAAAATGAACTGCAACTTAGTGAATACTAATCACAAAAAAATTAGACTTATGTCTAAAGAAACATTGAAATGTCAGGTTTTAAAGCCTACCTGACTGAAAGAGCTCATTAATATGCAGGTCATTACAGCTCATTATGCAAATTTTTTGTGTTCTCAGGTGTGAATTACAGCATTATTCATGATGATTCACGCCATCACGCATACTGTGTTTCTTGACAAAAAGTGTCTTAGAAAATTGAAATCTCTCTATTGTTTTATTTGAACGAGTATGCAGGATAATTTTGAAGCAAAAACTCTAGTCTACAACCTCCAATACCCAGAAGTCTTGTGAACACAGATTTAATATATATTTATTATATATTATATATTTAAAAATCCTCAGACCCCCGAGGGTTAACATATTAAATAAAATGCTCTTTTTTTCATTCTATCAAAAATGTGCCAGAAGCCCACTATTGCTATAGTAATGAACTACACTTTTACATGCATCTGATTGACATATAAATCATGCGATCTTATTTCACTGTTGCAGCTAATGTTGAGGTTATTTCAGCTTCATACATTTAGTTTAACTGTATTGTTAACTGTATTGTCCCTACAATAACTGCATCCCTATATGAGCCGAGTTTTCTATTTACTTCAACTGCTCTGGTAATATCAATGATATCACCCATTTCAGGAACTGCCAAAGTTAAAATTTAACATTTTTAACATTACTGGATGAACATTTGGTAATCACTTTGAGTGAACCTTTCCAGAACATTCCCTGTTAGATGGGCTAATGCTAGTGTAGATCTGGCACACATATACACAGAGAAACAGAAGAAGAAATCAGTTTCATTCTTTACATATGAAAGTTTCACAAGGTCGTTGAAAAAGTCAGGCCACCACACAACACCTGCATACAAATCCGCCTCCTTGTTCCACGAGTCGCAGCACGGCGGCTCTTAAAGCCATCATTATTACCATACAAATAGACAGATCTATTTAACAACTACCTTTTTATCACAGAGCACTTATTCTTTAGTGTTGCTCTCTGAAAGCCATTGAAATGCAGCCGCCGAGCGTCTTGCGCTTGATAAAGGCCGGGAGCAATAGATGGAGCATGGCTGACATCTTTTTAAGAGATGATAGGAGAGCCAAATCAAATAGGATGGAGCAGTCACTCTCGCAGCAGATAGGTGTTTCATTTCTGCCGGGCCGCATTGGCATCCCCAGTGACTTCCTGCCCGGGGAAGATATAGCTCCCTTGGACTTTATCCATTATTCCAGCCGCTACGCTCTCAGCGCTTCTCCACACTCCTGTTTTTGTTCCGGGCCGAGTAGTATTTTCCCTACTTTGATGTCAATCTTGGAATTTGCTCTGGCTTTCATTATCGATAGCCTCTTTACTGTGTGTGGAAGTCAATTATGTTTTTTTATTAAACATAATTGATTGTGAGTGAATGAGACACTAGTCGTGTATTTTGAAATGATGAATCTCTGGTTCCGGTTAAAAGTTTCTCACCCCATGAGGCTCTTAAACTCTTTCCCATGCTTCCAAAAGACTTAAATAACTGATATAGTCACATCTGTGACCGCACATCAGTTCTGTATTAACACTATAAAGTCTATACTCAAGTTATCAAATGAATAAAACACAACATGAGCAACATGATGCATTAAGAGCCGGGGGATGAAAACTTTTGAACAGGTTGAAGTTGCCAAAATCTTTTTTTTTTTTTCATTCAGTACTGTCCTTCGGAAGCAACAGAAGATACTTGCATGTTTCCCAGGAGACAAATTAAGTACAATTTACCTTCATCTTCAAATTCAAAAAGTTTTCACCCCATGACCCCGAATTGAGTCCCTCAATTGTCCTCGTTGTAAAAAAGATGGATCTCAAAATCATACAGTCAAAAAATCCTTGAAAATCCTAGAATCTGCAGGACCTGGAGGATTTTTCTGAAGACTTTTGTGCACTTAGAACAAACTAGGGACTTGAGAACAACCATCACAAAACATACAAACAGTCGTGCGTCATCCAGGTAACCACACGCCAATGGTTCCCAAACTTTTGAATGGTGTCATTTTAATAAATTCAGCTATTTTTTGTCTTGTTGACTATATGTAAACATGTTTTAAGTAAAATATCTTACTCAGGACAGTACTAAATAACAAATGACATGCATTTTGTATGATCCCTCTTATTGTGTTCAAATTATTTACATTTTCACAGATTCTGCAAGTGGTTCCCAAACTTTTTCATGCGACTGTATCTTCTCATGCAGATTCTCCGTCTGCCAGAAGAACCACAGAAATGAACCCCTCGAAACAAACGTCCCCACGAGAGGAGTCATGAAAGGCAGAATAAATGAAAATGAACCAGAATCCAGACAATACAATGCAGAGAAATTGGCAGGACGGAACAAAGAATGAATTTTAAGTATCTTAAGACACATTTCCTGAAACTGTATGTCCTGAGGGGGGCCGTACTAAACTGTTAATTGTTAGTGCTGAAAGGAACACTTTTCTGATACGTTTGGTTATGAATCGCTTGTTCTGAGTGCTTGTCCCTCAGTGTTTTAAGTCAGGCGTCTGCCTTGGTGCTCCAGCTTCCCTGAACAATGAGGGCCCCGGACCCCGCGTGTCCCTCAGGCTTTGGTGAGCGGCGGCCTGAGGGCCGGGTACTGAGGGAGCCACGCGGCGCTGCTAAATGTGGAGGGGACAGATAAGAGCTCAGCTGCGCTGTGAGGCCTTTCCCCAGGAGCCCGAAGGGAAATTTGCAAATATTAAGAGGAAGATGAGACCGATTAAATGTGCTTTGTGCTCTTGTTAACCACTCTGCTTTACTTAATTTTTTTCTCTGTCTGCTTTCAGTTGCGTTGTATTTTTTTTCTCTCTTTAAAATCTTTATTTTTTGTAGAACAGTGCACAGGGGGCCAGAGGTATTTTAGTATCATTCATATATTAGAGTTTTTATTCATATTTTGAATTAGATTTAAATGTATTATTTTCTATTGTTATTTTAATTTTAAAGTTTTAGTCATTCCTCTTAATTTTATTATTATTTTATATTATATATATATATATATATATATATATATATATATATATATATATATATATATATATATATATATATATATTATAATAAAACAAAAGTCCCCCTGTGGTGAAAATCAGGTTTTTAATGTTGTTTATATGTCTTTGTGGTGTTTTTAATAAGCTTTTAGACAAACCATGTGCAGATTCATAAGTCAGCACCATTGCTGAGTATTTTCTCTTAAAACTGCAGTGATCTAAAGACAGTCTCAAACCCTCAGTCAGAAATCGCTGGTGTTTCTGACTTCACAAACACATTGTAACCAATCATGTCCATGTGAGGGCGGGGTTTAGCATATCATTAACTATGACCGCTCTGAAGCAGGAGAGTCTCAAGAGAAGGTTATCCCAGAATGTTTTTCTTTTGATATGAAAAATCGTGTAGATTTAGCAGGTAAATAATTTATGAATATTGATGTTATGAATTATATGCCTTTCTCAAATTGTTCAAAGCATTTGTAAGGATACTGATTGTTAGAAGGCAGCTGTCTCGCGAATGGGAACATGGTTTGTGTAACATTAGCAACACATTATTAGCTGTTTGATAACGTAGTCAAGCAAAAGGCTAATCATATTAATTACCGTCATGTGTCCGATGCTGGAAAAATACGATACTATTGAGCAGAGTTTACATCAAGAAGTTGACCGAGTGGAGCTGGTGTGAGCGAGTGGAGGCGGGGCTAATTAGCATATTCATTGATCCCCATATACTAAATGAAGCAAGGGTGTACAGTTACATTCAAGCTATTTTAAGTCATGAAGAAATTTTTTTTTCCTGTGAAAAATTATCTTTAATCACCAAAATGACATATTGATGAGTTTTAAGGGATAAAATGGTTGACCACAGGGGGACTTTAGGTTTCGTTTTATATATTTATTACAACTTAAGTTAAACAGAGAAATGAAGAGCTGAAATAAAGTAAGATTAATCTTATGTTATTTTAGTTAATGTTTAATTTATTTCAAGTAATAATGATTTATGATTTTAGTTGACAATAATAACCCTGCAGGGGATCATCATTTTATTCATAAATTACAATTCATCCTAGTAAACACCGCCTCAAACTCACGCCATTGGTTGATCTTGCCATTAGATCTTGTTCAAAACAATCTTGAATCACTGATTTCTAATGTTGAGATTCTTCAGAAGCATCCGAAGAGCAGCAGCTGCAAAACAGAAAGGAACGGCACAAGCTTTCACACATTTATCTCTCATCATTATTTCTTCTGTTGTTTTGGAATAAGAGTATCTATCCTCCTCATTATTACCTCACTGTGACTGGATAGAAAAAGTGTTATTTGGAAATGTGTTCATCCTAATGGCCATGAAGCAAATTGAGAAGTCTTTCCAATCTGTTCCATGATATGAGTCCTTTAACAACAAGGAAGCATAGGAGGAAATCAGTGAAGTTCTTCTGAATAAGCCGTGATGTTCCCTCTTCTGTGTTGTTGTTAAGATCGCTGCTGCTGCATTTAGGACGAGCTGAAGGGGATTTAGTCTGAGTCGCGCATTACAATAATCAATTCTACTAACAAGCACATGGACAAGTGCTTTTGCTTCACCTTGAGATGAAAAAGGCCTAACTTTCATAGTGTTTCTGTGCATGAGTTTTGATACAGACTTCTGTTTTCAGTTGTAAAACATTTTTTCCATTACAAAAATGTCTAAAATCATTTGTATCAATTTGAACAATACTTGAAAATGTCTTGATTTACATTACTGTCAGCAACAGAAGAGGATACACAAAGGTAATTTCCAAAGCAGTGGTTTATTGGTAGGAAAAGCGGTGCACAAGCGATAGCAGCAGGAGAGTAATGGGATTCTGAGGATCACTAACAACTTCACTTGAATAATAAAAGTCCTTTTCTGATGCAGATACAACAGGGAACAATGAAGACAGAAGATGACATGAAAACAGGATAGTCCACAGGTAAGATGGCTGATTGAGTGCAGGTGGGGACCAGGAGGGATGCTGGGAAATGTAGTTCAGTGCACTGTGAAAAACAAGTAAAATTTGCTTAATTTTTCTTTCGCAAGTTTTAGCACACATATTTTTTAAGTAAATTTCAAATATGGAATTAAGTAACTCTACTAAACTAAGATAAGTAAAATTAACAAAGAAAATAAGTAATTTGAACTTGGCCAGTAAAGGTTGAGTAATTTCTACTGTTGAAGTTTCTTTTGCAATACATTTTACTCAAACAATATAACACTGAATAAACCATGCTTTTAAAGTGTACACTTTACTTAGAATTGAATAATACAATTGTATACACACCATATCTACATATTAGAAGTAATGTGGCTCCTGAACACAGATACCTCAGTACTTGGTACACAACGGACAATGATGGTAACATTCGATGGATCGTTTTGAGTAGAAAATGAAGCCCACATATCACAAAATGGCAAGTTACTAAACATAACCACAAAAGCAATGATAAAACAGTGTAAAAACAGCAAAACATCGACCTCATTAATTATTCAAAGCCCAGTGCATGATGTAAAGCTCTTTCTGATTCTATGTTGTATGTAAAGAGCAGAGGCCCTATAACAGAACCCTGTGGAACACCGCAAGAAATGCCAACATTTTTGATTTTTTATTTTTTTTTTAATGTCTGATAGGTTCAATCCCCAGGGAATACATACTACTACTAATAATAATTAAAAAAATAAACATGCAATGCAAGTCGCTTTGAAAAAATGTATCTGCGACATGCATAAATAAAATTGTTTTTTTGCCATTTTTGGAGCAATTTTCTTTTTCTTTTCATGTTTTAAATGTTTCAATGAAGGGCTTGTGCTTTTTAGTCAAATTTATTTTCATCCATCAGAGAACAAAAGACAACATAATAATACCTACACTCTAAAAATGCTGGGTTAAAAACAACCCAAGTTGGGTTGAATATGGAAAAACCCAGTGATTGGGTTAAATGTTTGACCAGTGTGCTGTGCAGTTTTATTTAACTCAACTATTGTCTAAAAATTATATATGGCTGGTTTAAAATGAACCCAAAAAATGTTGGAAATTAAAAATCAGACACATAATTACTAGAGGAAACAATAATAATCATCAAAGGGTGAACATTTATTAATAAGCAATTTAATAAATGTTTATTGTTTAATCATTATTCATTAAACATGTTAATTCCCAACATACTTTGTGTTCATTTTAAGCAAGAAATACAGTAACTTTTAAACAATAGTTGAGATAAATAAAACTACCCAGCAGGTTTTATTTTACTATTATTCATTTATTTTTGCAGGTGTGTTTATAATTTATTTGAATGACAGCCTGGCCAAACATTGTCCACACAATTTGACATGTTTCATTATGTTATCACAGTTAAAACAACTGACTTCAAAATATTTTAATATTTAAAAAAAGGATGAATGTCTATTTTCCAAGGCCAGACATCACTTTTGGCCACTAATGTACATTTTGTTAAGCTTCTCCTGCAGCACAGTTGACGTTTAAATATTTAAAAAAGTTTATGTTTTTTTAAAAAAAACTACAGGACTAATACTCTAATCAAAAACAGCTGCATTGAGCAACTCAAAATATCCCCATCAACAGCATCGTACAACCTTCACTGCGCTACAGAACTGACTAACAGTAGAAAGGTTTAAAAATGAGCTGATGCGCTGAAAAGAAGCAAAAACAAAAAGCTAAAATCACGCTAAACAGACATGGTTTTCGGTTATGCAGTAAGAAGAGAATAAATTTCTCTGTGATATTCTCTTGACTTGTCACCTTAAGTAACCAGTCCTGCTATATAAGTTTGGCAGGCGCTGTTAAATAGGGTGACATTTAAAATGATCTAGCAGCTAGCCTTAATCTTGTCGTAAGTATTCAGCGTGGCCTTATCATAAAGTGATTCATATAGGTCATAATTCACTTATTAACTTGGTATTAAACATGAATGATTCTGCTGTTGCTGTGCAGATCAGCGGGGAAATTCATTGTTACTTGTTGCCTTTGGGCAGTAATCAACTCGCATCCAAAACTACTACAAAGAAAATTTACAGTTATGAGTACAGGAGGTTCAGTCAATCATAATTAATCAGAATGCCGTAATTTGTATTGTGGTGTGTGTGTGTGTGTGTGTGTGTGTGTTGGACGGTGAGCTGGTGGTTTGTACATGTGACATGCTCTGACATGCTGATCTTTATGTGACTTTTTAAAAAATCCAAAAACATTTTTTTTCAAAATTTGAAATTTTAATGTTTTACAAAATTTAAATTTTGCATTTCTCAGATGTTTAGTATTTGCATCTGTTCATGATATTGTCCAATGTAATAAAATAATATATTTTTTTTTCAATAAATTATTTTAATATCTAAAATGTTATTTATGTCTTTTCCATTTGTCTTTGTGAAGATTGTTGAAAGATTATTGCTGTATGTTTTACTAGAAAATACTATTTAGTGCAGAAATGTTCTCTGGACTCTGATTATCAATAATTATTGATAAGCTTAATTGATAATTAAATAACTGATTAGTTGAAATTTTGATTCACGGTCAATAAGGGGCACCAAAACATTTGCCACTTTTCCTCAAACGGTTATAACTCTTGAATGGAATGAGATATTTTCACCAAACTTGGTACACATGTGTAGGGGCTCAATCTGTGGTCACATTAAAAAAATCACAGCAATTGAACACTTGGTGGCACTATAACATGAAAAAAACAGAAAATGGCTCTAACTACGCAAACAACTACGTTAGTCCGATCAACTTGAAATTCGGCATGCAGTGTCTTGGACCAAGTTGCCATGACTGTCTACAAAGACAATGGATTATTTCGAAAAACATGGCCTCCATCGGCCAATGACATTTGAGCACCTTTTAGACAAAGTTAACAGAGGCCAATTGGAATGGGTCATCAGTATTATGATCAAGCCAGCACCACCTAGTGGTAAAATAAAATTTTATTAATTGCTTATAACTTTGGGTGTGATTGACTTATTTCGACTTATTGTCACCTCCTTAGACTCCTGAATCCTTGCCAAGTCCAGCTATACCAAACATGCTAGGTTTCGCATTATGGTTTGTGTAACATTGTGATTTAGCACTTAAAAAACTTTTGCAAATATGTTCGAAACCGTTCGTCCGATCGAGATGAAACCACTGTAGGAAATATGAAATCATAGGTCGTTAACTATACGTCACTGCCCAAATGTCAAAATTTTGATAGGAAGTGGCAAAAAATTCCAATCAAAGTCACTCATGGGTAATTTTTTTATGCTCTCATATATATAATTGTCTATAACCTCAAAAAGGAATGAGATGTTTTCACCAAATTTGACAGATGCATGTATGGACACACTCTGAAAACACCAAAAAAATAAATAAAAAAAAGTGGTGGAGATCAGGCAATAGGTGGTGCCATATTTTTCCTCAGTAAATTGTCTGTATTTGCTGTAAATGGTCTTTTCCATATATGATCTATTGCTTACATGCTTGCTAATTGAAATATAATACATTTTTATGTGCTTAAAGCCTTAAAGTGCTTGAACCTCGATAATTGCTGCTCACAGTAATTTGTAATTTACTTGCAATTTTTGAGTGAAAATTCTTTCAAAGTAAATCCTACACCTTTTTTTTCATTGTATTAAATGAGTCAACGGACAGGTTGAGGTTTTTGGTCTGATTATAGCACTGAGAAAAACTACTAAAGGCTTTGATTAATAAAAATCTGTGTGTTTTCTGTCAGTGTCCTCAAACAGCTGGCCGTCTTTCTCTCTCCTTTAGCTTTATGATGATCAAATTATGTGCTGTTTGAAAGAGAGCGAGGCCTCGTCAGCTGAAGCCAGTGATGGGCCGACAGGGGGCTTTACATCTTCAGCTTTAATTTGTGCTGACCTGGCATGGCCCCTCAACCGTGCTTGTTTTCTTACTTTATGGAAAAATCAATACGCTCTCTGACAGAAAACAGCTCCGGAGAAGAAATAAATGGGAACACTGTGGCGCTCTGTCAATCATTTCTCACTTGTGGCCCATGTGCTTGATTGTTGCATGCTGGGATTGGAGAGTGACTCAATCAATTGTTGGCTTTATTATTTAAGATTTAAACCTGTTTAAATGCACTGCTGAGGAGAAAGCATTCAGCGATAAATCCTCAGTACTACACTGAAAAAAACAAAACTACACTGAAACCATTTTCACTCAGAAATTTTCATGATTCGTTATCACAACGTTTTTTCTTAGATAATTAATGTGGTTCAGGTAACATAATATATAGAGTTTCTGTTGATGAATCCAATCGCCTTCATTGTATTAACTCAAATTTTTATTTTCAATGAACTCTAAATTTTAAGGTAACTTACTTTTTTAAGTTAAATTCTTTTTTACAGTTTGTAGAAACAATTTTCACTCAGAAATTGATAGCAAAATTCATAAATAATCACACCAAAATGGCAAGTAAAATACTGAATTAAGCTTAAAATTGTAAAGTATTTTCTTTGGGAAAAAAAAAAATGGTGTAGAAACAATTTCCACTCATAAATTGCTATTAAAAAAAACAAACAAAACAAAACAAAAAAAATAAACCAGCAAGTAATGCATTGAATTAAATGTGAAATTTTTAATTAGAAAGACTGAAATAGTATTTTCTTGACAAAAAATAGTAAATAGTAGTAAAATAGTAGTAAAAGTAGTAAATTAGTAAATTTCACAAATAATTACAAATAAATGACAAATAACCACAAACAAATGTTGGTGTAAACAATTTTCACTCATAAATTGCTAGAAAATTTCACAAACAGCAAGTATGCATTGAATTAAATGTGAAATTTAGAAAGACTGAAATAGTATTTTCTTGAAAGAACATTGGTGTAGAAATTGCTAGCAAAATTCACAGATAATCACAAAAAGTAGCAAGTAACACTGAATTAAACTTAAAATTGTAAAGTATTTTCTTAGGAAAAAATGGTGTTCAAATAATTTTCACTCATATAAATAGCTAGTAAATTTCACAAAAAAAGAAAATCAAAGAAACAGCAAGTAATGCGTTGAATTAAATGTGAAATTTTGAATCAGAAAGACTGAAACAGTTTTTTCTTGCAAAAAAAAAAAATTATGTAGAAACAATTTTCTCTCAGAAATTGCTTATAAATTTCACAAATATTCACAAAAAATTGGCAAGTAACATTAAAACTTGTAAACAAAATGTTTAAGTAGAGCAACTGAAATAGTATTGTAAAACACGCTCTTTGATTGATTTACAACTTGGAAAGATCATTTTTACAGTGTACTGGAGGACAAAGATGTGTGTCATATGGTTGAAGTCCGTCAGGATAGTCAGTGGGTTTTAAAAACGCCAGGACCGGCTCCACCCCCGGGCCGTAACACACACACACACACACACGCGGTGAGTCCAGATGTTCTTTCGAAGGGACCGGCGGCTGTACGGCACACCCATCAGCCCGTCTTTAGCCAACCCAAGTGTGTGTGAAGCAGCTGCTGGCAGCTCCAGCTGGGCCGCACATCCTTGATTAGCCCTGCTCTTGGCCTGATGGCGGCCGCACCACCTGGCCTTCAGTCTGCTCTCGCTGAGGGTCCTCACCTGCGCTCGCAACAACCTTCCCCTTACCTGCAATCGCTGGCCATCTTCACCCTTACGAACACACTTTAGGACAGGATGTGCTGAAAGTTTAGTGAAAAAATGTGCAGTTTTAAATTTATTTTAAGCCGCCTGTGTAGACAAAAGAGTCTGGAGTGAGAGAAAAACATACTAACATAAACATACTTTTAATCATTTTTTATTTCCGTTTTAGTTATTTTGGCACACCAAGTTAAACTAAATGAACATGAGAAATGTTGCCTTGGCAACTAATGAAAGCATTTTTTATATTTGTACTTTAGTTAACTATAATATCCCTGGCAATACTGTTGAAAGTTCAGCTTGTTTTCTAAAGAGAGCACACCAATTTCACTCTCTTGTTGCTTTGAATGTTGCGTCCCAAATTATGCACTTATATGTACTCAACCGTGTAGTGTATGAACTTTATAAGGTTATTTTGTCATTGATCATCAGAGTCTGATGCCCTTCCTCTGCGCTACATAATTAAAGCTGTGACAGTCGAGTGCATGAAGTGTCCAACATCCCACACTTTGTTTTTCAGTGAATTAAGTGTATCAACCGGGTATTTAAAGTGCACTTTTTCTTTTTGAAATTTCCAGTGTGAACACATTAATCACACAATTTTTACTACAAAATGGCTTAGAACAGTGCATAAGTATGCAAATCTGGACGTATGTTATGTATTCTTCTTGCATTGTTAGCTTAGCTACATTTGTGCATTTAAACAAAGTCACAATAATGTGCTCAAGTAGCCACTGCTGTGTGTTTAACAGCCTCTCAACTTCGTAATCTTCATTCAAAGAAGTAGGCAAAGAGTTTTGGAAGCTGCTCGCCTAAATTCGTTTCCCTAAATCCCTGCAAATAATCCAATTAGCCGAGATGAGGGAGGCTGGAATAACCTTTTAATCGCAGGCATTGAAGAGGGCAGGGGCTCAGAATGGGGCGGCGTGTTATCAGCCGCAATCCTCCTCCTTCATTTCATTGCCCTCCGCTGCCTTTGTTCTGGAATCGGGAATAATCCAGCGCTCACTAACTCTCCGTTGGCCAGTAATCTAGCCACAAACTTGCTACTAGTCTCAAAACGGCAGGATTATATCCTAATGGTTAGATCCTGTTTAAGAAGGCGGTTTTACCTCTCAAAACGCGTGTAAACAATAGAGGGAGAGCGAGAGAGATTAGCTCACACGAGGAAAGTCATCTATCCAGAGGTCTTCTGATTTAGATAATGTTAATACCGACTTAATTAATTAAAAGCAGGAACTTTACCCAGTTATGGTGACATAATGCATGTAACTATAATGTCTGGGTTGAATTTTGACATCTCTAAAATAAGTTGTGCAGATGTGGGCTCTGTTCCAAAACCTAGCAAAATATAATGATTGTAATGCAGAAAAACACCCACAAATGGTTCGAATTAAAAATAGGCTTTATTAATTTTTATGTTTACAAAGCCTTGTTCAGACCAAATCAGATTTTTGTACATATCCAGTTGAAATCTGATCATACTCAGCAAGTGTGAATGAGAAAAAAAATCAAATGAAATATGATTTTTACAAAACCGTTTCGAGCTGCATTCATGTGTGGTTTGAAATCCTACTCAAATCTCATTTCTGGAAATCTGCTCAGCTTTTTTACCTAATGTTATGTCTTCATGCATCTATTTCTATGTGAATTTTGGGATATTGCATAAAAAACACTGAATGGAAACACGAAGATGTGCATAAACTACATTTACTGAATAAATACTTCAATAAACTCATGTGACTTTGCCTCAACAGAGGCTGTGGTTGGATAACTGGCGGACCAATCGCATTGCAGCATCTGAAATGTTGGTTGGGTGGTTCTGAAACGCCTGAGTCAAAGTCTGTCATCAAAATGATTTGGTTTAATTCGCTTCAGAAGCGTCTCACATGATTGTGTTCACAAACACCATTATCTCTTCATCACGGCATGGATATATTAGGCAGCAAGTGAACATTTTATTCTCAAAGTTGATATTGGTCCCCCTTTTGCAGCATATTTTTGAATAAGAATATGCACTCTTTATTCCACTACATTTGTAATGAGCAATGCAATTACTTATTGCATTTTGCATGCCACCTAACTTTTTCTGCAGCTGTTTATTTCTGCTACAAAAGATGCAAGTACTACATCTTGTGTGGTTTGCCTTTACTCACCCAAACTTGTCAACAAGGCTTCTTTACATGAATGCGAGTGCATTAGCAAGTAGTTGTGAATCGCTAGAGTTTTATGTATGAGATGAGGACATGACTGCAGTCACCGATGAGACAGAAACTGGCATGTCCAGTGCAAGAAGGCTTTGACTTTTTCATTTTACTTAACCCTTAAATGCATGACTGTTTCGCCAATCATTATTACATATTCGGGTCTTTATCGACCCAGATCTATATCTAACACGGATGGATCTCTACCTGTCGCAATTATATAAAACTCTTCTGATAATAGAGTAACAATTACAGAAGAATAAAATAAATTATATTTTGTTATGTTTTGCAGCTTGAAAGGGCTCAGTTTGGGCAGATGTTTTATGCCATCACCACTGTCCTCGTCAGAGCTCATTTCCCAGTAAATTCAGCAAATAATGGGCTAGTTTTATGTTTGAGGTCACGAATATGAGCCCATTCGCGATCTCAAACATATTCTCTAAACTATGTAATTTTCAACATCTTCAAAATCAATATTTTGATCACTAACAGCTTCACCAGATCCATCCAGTAACAGGTAGTCATATTTGATTGCGATCAGTACTTGCTCTGCAGTAAATCGCTGAGCCATTTCATGTTTTTCTTATTATTTTGTTTTCTGTCTGAATTAATCTTCACTTCATCATTGTGTTTCAGACATTGCCACCTTGTGGAATAAATGTGAAATGCACTTATTAAGTGATCTAAGATTCAATTATTGTTGTGCAGAAAGAATATACGTACACTGATACACATCTCGGGTCGTTAGCGACCCTATACCATTTTTACAAAAAACGAATACAAAAATAGGCATTCTTTTATAATTTTATGATTTTTTTTCTTGTTATATTTTTTTATAATGAATTGGTTGAGGAATACCAAGAAGGTTGATGTCTAACTTTAAAAAAATGAACGAGGAGGAGGGTAGTGAATGACGTCCCGGGTCACTAAAGACCCGAGGTATGCATTTAAGGGTTAACATTATTTTATTTATCTGTTTATTGAAGGATGTTGATTTACTTTTGATCACTTTAGCTTAACACTGAGACTTTAAGATGTTTAAGAGGCTGTTGTGTCAACCTTTATTTATTGCAATTTTGAGGTGTTCGGTTTTATTTTGATTATAGAAAATCAATATGATTGCTCTTCCCACAAATCAGCTGTTTGTTGTGTCTCTCTCGCATGTCTCTTTGGTGTTGAAGACTAGTGCATCTTTGAGCCAACATTCAGTATGAGTAAAGTACTTAAGTACTGTTAAAATCAGATACTCTAAGACTTTTACTCAAGTTGTTTTGGAATTGGTGTCTTGTAACAAGGTTGTGATTGCAATCATTACCTTAGTAAGAAGTATTACTCAAGACAATCCTAGATGTAAAGCAGCAGGTTTAAGGTTTCTTGAAAGTCAGGGCAAACAGACAACGGTGACTCCTGCAAGTTGAACGAAAAATCTTGGTGTCAATAATGAATGGCATTAATTAGATCGTACTTAATGGAAACGGTTTCATATTGGCTCTGAGTCTCTCCAGGCACAATGCACCTTTAATACAGATGAATACTTAATGTGTGCTTCTAATTAATTGTTTATACAATACGATCATCCCTTTTCAAACTTAACACGCCTCCTCGAGTCTCTTGACACTCAAACACAATAAAGATTCAATTTCACCTGATTTCTCTAGATACAGATGTCACTCTAATGTAGTTTGATACAATCCGACTACTGTTGATTATTGCTCGATTCCAGGGTGTGTGCAGAAGCTTTCTGGCATCCTAAACCAATGATCATATGATGCAATCAAAAATTTGGAGAAACACACTCAATACAATTGACTTCCACTGTATGAGCTGTTTCACATTCATTCCGACAAGCTGAAAGGTAACCACAGACACAGACTTTCCCGTGTCGAATATGAAGTTCTGATGGGAGATGATTGTGAAGTGTCTGAAGGGCCTCCAGGAGTGCAGATGTGCTGCAGTACGCAGTATGTGTGTGAGTTTGTCCAGAAGTGCTGGTCTAAGCTGCTGTATTCCCCGGAGCCGTCCGCTCACATCTGTTTGGTGGGTGTGTGCGGGCGTGGCCGTGTGCGGCCCATCTGCTGCCAGAGCCGCATTGTGAGACAGGCGGCTCCCAATATGGCCATGTCCTGCATCAGCGCGCGTCTGACCCCGGCCGTCCTCACGGTCAAGGTCATCTGTGATCAGAGGAAACTGCAGCGCAGACGAGACCGGCCGACTGCAGCCTGTCAATCACACTCACTGACCGAGAGAAAGCTGAGTTCAGCCCGTCTGCTGTGGTTGATGGTCTGAAGGGGCTTTTAGAGATCCTGGTAAAAGTCAAAGTTTTGTTGGTGATTAGTAAGGCTTTGCAATTTGATGATAGGTGCTGTGCAACCGTAGAAATGTGTCGACCACGACAGAATGTGTCATAATGTAGGGCTGCGCGATTAATTCTTAAATACTCAATGTTTAGTTTACAGTCAAATATTACAAATAGTATTATTATAATATCTCACTCTCTCTTCCTTTCGGCTGCTCCCGTTATGGGTCGCCACAGCAAAATTATCTGCACATCATGCACTATTTCACTATAAAAAAAAATAAAAAATTTGAGAACACTAATATAATAATAATACTGTTTTTATTTCTTTTTTTTAAAAAAACATTTTTATATAATAATTATTTTTATTTCTTATTTAGTTTAATATTTTATATGATAATAATAATAATAATAATAAATATAGCTATTTAAATATTAAGTAGCAATTACGGGGTCAAGATGAAGGTCAGAAAAGGAAATATTTGTGGACATCTGTGATTATGAGGATGAAGCTGTTTAAATTACATCAGTTAAAGCACTTATAACATAATAACATGGTTTATAACTTCTGAGCAGTAGGTGGCGCTGTGATGAAACTCTGCATGCACCCTCAAGTTATGCCTGTGATGACATGTACCAAGTTTCATGTAAATACACAAAACTTTTGCAAAGATACAGCCGCAAAACCATTTTGGTGTGCTCGCAGTCGAATTTGTTGATGCAGTGTAAAACAACGGTTGGGTCTATCAAATTTTTTTTAATAAC